>NW_028227282.1:1695060-1720060 GCF_978045245.1 Mus caroli
ACCCAGAATATGTCGAGAAAACCTGAAAACGAGAATTAAACCTCACACTGAAGGATCCCGATATGGCGAGAAAACCTGAAAAAGTTTAAAAATGATAATAATCACACTGTAGGACCCAGAATTGCGAAAAAATTTGTAAAAAGTCCTAATGAGAAAATCACACTGTAGGACCCAGAATATGGCGAGAAACCCTGAAAAAAGTAGAAAATTAAAAACTCCCACTGAAGACGCCGAATATGGAGAGAAAACCTGAAAAAGGTGGAAAATGAGATAATCACAGTGTAGAACCAAGAATATGCCACGAAACCCTGAAAAACGTGGAAAATTAAAAATATACACAATAGGACCCAGAATATGGCAAGAAAACCTGAAAAAATTAGAAAATTAAAACTCACACTGAAGGACCCAAAATATGGCGAGGAACCCTGAAAGGTGGAAAATGAGAAATCACAGTGATTAACGAAAAACTTGAAAAACGTCGAAATGAGAAAATCACACTGTAGGACCCAGAATATGGCGGGAAAACCAGAAAACGTGAAAAATTTAAATTTCATACTGTAGGATGCAGAATATGTTGAGAAACACTGAAAAAAGCAAAAAATTAAAATCTCACACAGAAGGACCCCAAATATGGCGAGAAAATCTGATAAAGGTGGAAAATGAGAAAATCACACTGTAGGACCCAGAATTGCGAAAAACTTGAAAAACGTCGAAAATGAGAAAATCATACTGTAGGACCCAGCATATGCAGAGAAACCCTGAAAAACGTGCAAAATTAAACATACACGTGGTAGGACCCTGAATATGGCAACAAACCCTGAAAAAGTAGAAAATTAAAACTCACACTGAAGGACCCAGAATATGGTGAGAAAAACTGAAAAAGGTTGAAAATGAGAAAATCACACTGTAGGACCCAGTATATGACGAAAAAAACTTAAAAACGATTAAAATTAAAAATTCACACTGTAGGACCCCAAATATGGCGAGAAAACCTGAAAAAGTTGGAAAATGAGAAAATCACACCTTAGGACACAGAATTGTGAAAAAACTTGAAATAAGGGGAAAATGAGAAAATCACACTGTAGGACCCAGAATATGACCAGAAACCCTGAAAAACATCGAAAATTAAAAATACACGCTGTAGGACCCAGAATATGGCAAGAAACCCTGAAAAAAGTAGATAATTAAAAACTCACACTGAAGGACACAGAATATGGCGAGAAACACTGAAAAATTAGAAGATAAAAAATCACACTGAAGGACCCTAAATATGGCGAGAAAACCTTAAAAAGTTGTAAAATGAGAAAATCCCACTGTAGGACTCAGAATTACGAAAAAAAAACTCGAAAAACGTGGAAAAAGAGAAAATCACTCTGCAGGACCCAGAATATGCCAAGAAACCCTGAAAATCGTGAAAATTAAAAATTCACACTGTCGGACACAGGATATGGCGAGAAACCATGAAAAAATTTGAAAATTAAAAGTTCACACTGTATTACCCAGAATATGGCGAGAAATACTGAAACACGTGGAAAATTAAAAATTCACACTGAAGGTCCCGGAATATGGCAAGGAAACCTGAAAAACGTGGAAATGAGAAAATCACACTGCAGAACACAGATAATGCCAAGAAACCCTGAAAAACGTGGATAATTAAAAATTCACACTGAAGGTCCCAGAATATGGCAGGGAAACCTAAAAAACGTGTAAATGAGAAAATCTCAGTGTAGGACCCAGAATATGACGAAAAAAACCTGAAAAACGTGGAAAATTAAAAATCACACAGAAGGACCTACAATATGGTGAGAAAACCTGAAAAACAAGGAAAATTTAAAAATCACAATGAAGGACCCAGAATATGGAGAGAAAACCTGAAAAAACTAGAAAATTGAATATTCACACTGAAGGACCCCGAATATGGCAAGAAAACCTGAAAAAGGTGGAAAATGAGAAAATCACACTGCAGGACCCAGAATATGCCCAGAACCATGAAAAATGTGGAAAATTAAAAATTCACACTGTAGGAACCATAATATGGCGAGAAAAACTGAAAAACGTGGAAAATTAAAAATTCACACTGAAGGAAAACCTGAAAAACGAGGAAAATTCAAAACACACACTGTAGGAACCAGAATATGGCGAGAAAACCTGAAAAAGGTGGAAAATGAGAAAAATCACACTGTAGGACGCAGAATATGAAGAAAAAACTTGAAAAACGTGGAAAATTGAAAATACACGATGTAGGACACAGAATATGTCGAGAAACCCTGAAAAATTAGAAAATTAAATCCTCACACTTAGGGACCCCAAATATGGCGAGAGAACCTGAAAAAAGTAGAAAATTAAAAATTCACACTGAAGGACCCAGAATTGCGAAAAAACTTGAAAAACGTGGAAAATGAGAAAATCACACTGTAGGACCAAGAATATGCCGAGAAACCCTGAAAACGTGGAAATTAAAAATACACGCTGTAGGACCCAGAATATGTCGAGAAACCCTGAAAAACGTGAAAATTAAAAATTCACACTCTCGGGCACAGAATATGGCGAGAAATACTGAAAAACATGGAAAATTAAAAATTCACACCGAAGGACCTGGAATATGTCAACAAAACCTGAAAACGTGGAAATGAGAAAATCACACTGTAGGACCCAGAATATGTCGAGAAACCCTGAAAACGTGGAAAATTAAAAATACACGCTGTAGGACACAGAATATGGTGAGAAACCCTGAAAAAAGAAGAAAATTAAAACCTCACACTGAAGGACCCCAAATATGGCGATTAAACCTGAAAAAGGTGGAAAATGAGAAAATCACACTGTAGGACCCAGAATTATGAAAAAACTTGAAAAACGTGGAAAATGTGAAAATCACACTGTAGGACAGAGAATATGCGGAGAAACCCTGAAAACGTGGAAAATTAAAATACACGCTGTAGAACCCAGAATATGGCGAGAAAACCTGAGAAAAGTAGAAAATTACATACTCACACTGAAGGACTCCAAATTTGGTAGAAAACCTGATAAAGGTGGAAAATGAGAAAATCACACTGTAGCACCCAGAATTAAAAAAAAAAAAACGTGAAAAACGTGGAAAATGAGAAAATCACACTGCAGAACACAGATAATGCTGAGAAACCCTGAAAAACGTGGAAATGAGAAAATCACACTGTAGGACCCAGAATTGGAAAAAACTTGAAAAACTTGTAAAATGAGAAAATCACACTGTAGGTCCCAGAATATGGCGAGAAACCCCGAAAAACATGCAAAATTAAATATAAACGCTGTAGGACCCAGAATAAGGCAAGAAACCCTGTAAAAAGTAGATAATTAAAAACTCACACTGAAAGACCTGGAATATGGCGACAAAACCAGAAAAACATGGAAAATTAATAACTCACACTCAAGGATTTGGAATATAGGGAGAAAACCTTAAAAATGTGGAAAATTATCAACTCACTCAGAAAGACCTGGAATATGGCCAGAAAACCTGAAAAACTTGGAAGGACATAGAATATGGCGAGAAATCTTGAAAAAGGTAGAAAATTAAAAATTCACACTGTAGGACCCAAAATATGTTGAGAAACCCTGAAAAACGTGGAAAATTAAAAACTCACACTGAAGGACTTGGAATATGATGAAAAAACCCTGAAAAAAGTGGAAAATTAAAAATTCCCACTTAAGGACATAGAATATGGCAAGAAACCCTGAAAAGTGGAAAAACAGAAATTCCCACTGTAGGACCCAAAATTGCGAAAATAACTTGAAAAGGGGGGGAAAATGAGAAAAACATACTGTAAGACCCAGAATATGCGAGAAAACCCTGAAAAACGTGAAAAGTAAAAATTCACAAGGTCAGACCTAGAACATGAAGAGAAACCATGAAAAAAGTGGAAAATTAAAAATTCACACTGTGTTACCCAGAATATGGGGAGAAACACTGAAAAATGTGGAAAATTAAAATTTACACTTAAGGACCTGGAATATGGCACAAAAACCTGAAAACTTGGAAATGAGAAAATCACACTGTAGGACCCAGAATATGATGAAAACACCTGAAAAACATGGAAAATTAAAAATTCACACTGAAGGACCCCGAATATGGCGAGAAAACCTGAAAGGTGGAAAATGAGAATAATCACACTGTAGGACCCAGAATTGGAAAAAAACTCTGAAAAACTTGTAAAATGAGAAAATCACACTGTAGGTCCCAGAATATGGCGAGAAACCCCGAAAAACATGCAAAATTAAATATAAACGCTGTAGGACCCAGAATAAGGCAAGAAACCCTGTAAAAAGTAGATAATTAAAAACTCACACTGAAAGACCTGGAATATGGCGACAAAACCAGAAAAACATGGAAAATTAATAACTCACACTCAAGGATTTGGAATATAGGGAGAAAACCTTAAAATGTGGAAAATTATCAACTCACTCAGAAAGACCTGGAATATGGCCAGAAAACCTGAAAACGTGGAAGGACATAGAATATGGCGAGAAATCTTGAAAAAGGTAGAAAATTAAAAATTCACACTGTAGGACCCAAAATATGTTGAGAAACCCTGAAAAACGTGGAAAATTAAAAACTCACACTGAAGGACTTGGAATATGATGAAAAACCCTGAAAAAAGTGGAAAATTAAAAATTCCCACTTAAGGACATAGAATATGGCAAGAAACCCTGAAAAAGTGGAAAAACAGAAATTCCCACTGTAGGACCCAAAATTGCGAAAATAACTTGAAAAGGGGGGGAAAATGAGAAAAACATACTGTAAGACCCAGAATATGCGAGAAAACCCTGAAAAACGTGAAAAGTAAAAATTCACAAGGTCAGACCTAGAACATGAAGAGAAACCATGAAAAAAGTGGAAAATTAAAAATTCACACTGTGTTACCCAGAATATGGGGAGAAACACTGAAAAATGTGGAAAATTAAAAATTTACACTTAAGGACCTGGAATATGGCACAAAAACCTGAAAAACTTGGAAATGAGAAAATCACACTGTAGGACCCAGAATATGATGAAAACACCTGAAAAACATGGAAAATTAAAAATTCACACTGAAGGACCCGGAATATGGCTACAAAACCAGAAAAAATAAAAACTCACACTGAAGGACCCAGAATATGGCGAGATAACCTGAAAAAAGTAGAAAATTAAAAATTCACACTGAAAGACCCCGAATATGGCGAGAAAACCTGAAAGGTGGAAAATGAGAATAATCACACTGTAGGACCCAGAATTGGGAAAAAACATGAAAAATATCGAAAATGAGAAAATCACACTGTAGGACCCAGAATATGCCGAGAAACCATGAAAAACGTGGAAAATTAAAAACACACACTATAGGACCCAGAATATGGCCAGAAACCCTGAAAAAGTACAAAATTAAAAACTCACACTGAAGGACCCCAAATATTGCGATTAAACCTGAAAAAAGTGGAAAATGAGAAAATCACACTGTATTACCCAGAATATGGCAAGAAATACTGAAAAACCTGGAAAATTAAAAATTCACACTGAAGGACGTGGAATATGGCTAGAAAACCTGAAAAACATGGAAATGAGAAAATCACACTGTAAGACCCAGAATATAACGAAAAAACCTGAAAAACGTGGAAAATAAAAAATTCACACTGAAGGACCCGGAATATGTCGAGAAACCCTGAAAAACGTGAAAATTAAAAATTCACACTGAAGGACCCAGAATATGTCGAGAAAACCTGAAAAACGAGGAAAATTAAAACCTCACACTGAAGGATCCCGAATATGGCGAGAAAACCTGAAAAAGTTTAAAAATGATAATAATCACACTGTAGGACCCAGAATTGCGAAAAAATTTGTAAAAAGTCCTAAATGAGAAAATCACACTGTAGGACCCAGAATATGGCGAGAAACCCTGAAAAAAGTAGAAAATTAAAAACTCCCACTGAAGGACGCCGAATATGGAGAGAAAACCTGAAAAAGGTGGAAAATGAGATAATCACAGTGTAGAACCAAGAATATGCCACGAAACCCTGAAAAACGTGGAAAATTAAAAATATACACAATAGGACCCAGAATATGGCAAGAAAACCTGAAAAAATTAGAAAATTAAAAACTCACACTGAAGGACCCAAAATATGGCGAGGAACCCTGAAAGGTGGAAAATGAGAAATCACAGTGATTAACGAAAAACTTGAAAAACGTCGAAAATGAGAAAATCACAGTGGAGGACCCAGAATATGCCTAGAAACACTGAATACATGAAAATTAAAAATTCACACTGTATTTCCCAGAATATGGCAAGAAATACTAAAAAACGTGGAAAAGTAAAAATTCACACTGAAGGACCTGGAATATGGCAAGAAAACCAGAAAAACAAGGAACATTAAAAATTCACACTGAAGGACCCAGAATATGGCGAAAAACCCTGAAAAATGTAGAAAATTAAAAGCTCACACTGAAGGACCCCAAATATGGCGAAAAAAACCTGAAAAAGGTGGAAAATGAGAAAACCACACTGTAGGTCCTAGAATTACGAAAAAACTTGAAAAACTAGGAAATTAGAAACTCACACTGAAGGACCCCGAATATGGCGAGAAAACCTGAAAAAAGGTGGAAAATGAGAAAATCACACTGTAGGACCCAGAATTGCGAAAAAACTTGAAAACCGTCGAAAATAAAAAAAAAATCACACTGTAGGACCCAGAATATGCGGAGAAACCCTTGAAAAACGTGGAAAAATAAAATACACGCTGTAGGAACCAGAATATATTGAGAAACCCTGAAAAAGTAGAAAATCAAAAACTCACACTGAAGGACCCCAAATACGGGGAGAAATCCTGAAAAACGTGGAAATGAGAAAATCACACTCTAGGACCAAGAATATGACGAAAAAATCTGAAAAACCAGGAAAATTAAAAATTCACACTGAAGGACCGGGAATATGGCAAGAAAACCTGAAAAACGAGGAAAATTAAAAACACAAACTGAAGGACCCGGAATATGGCGAGAAAACATGAAAAACATGGAAAATTAAATATTCACACTGAAGGACCCAGAATATGCTGAGAAAACCTGAAAAAGTTGGATAATGAGCATTTCACAGTGTAGGACACAGAACATGACGAAAAAAAACTTAAAAACGTTTAAAATTAAAAATTCACACTGTAGGACCAGAATATGGCGAGAAACCCAGAGAAACGTGGAAAATTTAAAAATCACACTGTAGGAAACAGAATATGGCGATTAACCCTGTAAAAAGTAGAATATTAAAAACTCACACTGAAGTACCCCGAAAATGGCAAGAAAACCTGAAAAAGGTGGAAAATGAGAAAATCACACTGTAGGATCCAGAATTGCGAAACAAAAAACTTGAAAAATGTCAAAAATGAGAAAATCACACTGTAGGACCCAGAATAGGCCGAGTAACCCTGAAAAACGTGGAAAATTAAAAATACTCGCTGTAGGACCCAGAATATGGCAAGAAACCCTGAAAGAATTAGAAAATTAAAAACTCACACTGAAGGACCCGGAATATGGCGAGAAAACCTGAAAAAGGTGGAAAATGAGAAAATCACACTGTAGGACCAGAATTGCAAAACAAAAAACTTGAAAAATATCAAAAATGAGAAAATCACACTGTAGGACCCAGAATATGCCGAGAAACCCTGAAAACGTGGAAAATTAAAAATATACGCTGGGGGAACCAGATTATGGCGAGAAACCATGAAAAAATTGGACAATGAAAATTCTCACTGTATTACCCAGAATATGGCAATCAACCCTGAAAAAAGTAGATAACTATAAACTCACACTGATGGACCCGGAATATGGCGAGAAAACCTGAAAAAGGTGGAAAATGAGAAAATCACACTGTAGGACCAGAATTGCAAAACAAAAAACTTGAAAAATGTCAAAAATGAGAAAATCACACTGTAGGACCCAGAATAGGCCGAGTAACCCTGAAAAACGTGGAAAATTAAAAATACACGCTGTAGGACCCAGAATATGGCAAGAAACCCTGAAAGAATTAGAAAATTAAAAACTCACACTGAAGGACCCGGAATATGGCGAGAAAACCTGAAAAAGGTGGAAAATGAGAAAATCACACTGTAGGACCCAGAATTACGAAAAAACTTTAAAAACGTGGAAAATGAGAAAATCACTCTTCAGGACCCAAAATATGCCAAGAAACCGTGAAAAACGTGAAAATTAAAAATTCACACTGTCAGACCCACATTATGGCGAGAAACCTTGAAAAAAATTGGACAATAAAAATTCACACTGTATTACCCAGAATACGGCCAGCAACCCTGAAAAAAGTAGATAACTATAAACTCACACTGATGGACGAGGATATGGCTAGAAAACATGAAAAAGGTGGAAAATGAGAAAATCACACTGCAGGACCCAGAATATGCTGAGAATCCCTGAAAATCGTGGAAAATTAAAAATTCACACTGAAGGACCCGGAATTTGGCGAGAAAACCTGAAAAACGAGGAAAATTAAAAATTCACACTGTATTACCCAAAATATGGGGAGAAATACTGAAAAACGTGGAAAATTAAAAATTCACACTGCAGGACCTGGAATATGGCAAGAAATCCTGAAAAACTTGGAAACGAGAATATCACACTGTAGGACCCAGAATATGATGAAAAAACCTGGAAAACGTGGAAAATTAAAAATTCACACTGAAGGAATCAGAATATGGCGAGAAAACCTGAAAAAACGAGGAAAATTAAAAACTCACACTGTAGGACCTAGATTATGGCGAGATAACCTGAAAAAGGTGGAAAATGAGAAAATCACATGTAGGACCCAGAATTGTGAGAAAACCTGAAAAAGGTTGAAAACGAGAAAATAACACTGCAGGAGCCAGAATATGCTGAGAAAACCTGAAAAACATTGAAAATTAAATATTCACACTATAGGACCCTGAATATGGCGAGAAACACTGAAAAAGGAAAAAAACGAGAAAATCACACTGTAATAATCAGAATATGACGAAATAACTTAAAAACGTGGAAAATTTAAAATTCACACTGTAGTACCCAGAATATGGCAAGAAAACCTTAAAAACTAGAAATTAAAAAACTCACACTGAAGGACCCCAAATATGGCGAGAAAACCTGAAAAACATGGAAATGAAAAAATCACACTGTAGAACCAGATTATGACGAAGAAACCTGAAAAATGTGGAAAAATAAAAATTCACACTCAAGGACCCGGATATAGCGAGCAAAACTGAAAAATGAGGAAAATTAAAATCTCACACTGAAGGACCCAGAATATGGCAAGAAAACCTGTAAAACCTAGAAAATTAAATATTCACACTGGAGGACACAGAATATTTTGAGAAACTGTAAAATCTTGAAAATTAAAAATTCACTCTAAAGGACCAGAATATGGCAAGAAACCTTGAAAAACGTGGAAAATTAAAAATTCACACTGAAGAACCTGGAATATGGCAAGAAAATAAGAAAAACGTGGAAATGAGAAAATCACACTGTATGACCTTGAATATGGTGAGAAAACCTGAAAAACGAGGAAAATTAAAAACTCACACTGAAGGACCCAGAATATGGCGAGAAAACCTGAAAAACATGGAAAATTAAATATTCACAAAGTAGAACCCAGGATAGGGAGAGAAACACTGAAAAAAGTGGAAAATTAAAAATTCACACTCTAGGAACAGAATATGGCAAGAAAACTTGAAAAACGTGGAAAATCGAAAATTCACACTGTAGGACTCAGAATATGCCGAGAAGACCTGAAAAAGTTGGAAAATGAGAAAATCACACTGAAGGACCCAGAATATGACGAAAAAAACTTAAAAAGGTTTAAAATTAAAAATTCATACTGTAGGACACAGAACATGGCAAGAAAACCTGAAAAACGTGAAAAATTTAAAATTCACACTGTAGGATGCAGAATATGGCGAGAAACACTGAAAAAAGTAAAAAATTTAAATCTCACACTGAAGGACCCTGAATATGTCGAGAAAACCTGAAAAAGGTGGAAAATGAGAAAATCACACTATAGGACCCAGAATTGCGAAAAAAAATTGAAAAACGTCGAAAATGAGAAAATCACACTGTAGGACCCAGAATATGCCGAGAAACCCTGAAAAATGTGCAAAATTAAACATACACGCTGTAGGACCCTGAATATGGCAACAAACCATGAAAAAACTAAAAAACTAAAAACTCACACTGAAGGACCACGAATATGGTGAGAAAACATGAAAAAGGTGGTTAATGACAAAATCAACTGTAGGACCCAGAATATGATGAAAAAAACTTAAAAACGATTAAAATTAAAAATTCACACTGTAGGACCCCGAATATGGTGAGAAAATCTGAAAATGTTTAAAAATGAGAAAAATACACTGTAGGACCCAGAATATGCTGAGAAACCCAGAAAAACGAGGAAAAATAAAAATATGCTTTGAAGGAGCCAGATTATGACAGGAAACCCTTAAAAAAGTAGAAAATTAAAAACTTACACGGAAGGACCCTGAATATGGCAAGAATACCTGAAAAAGGTGGAAATAGAGAATAATCACACTGTAGGACACAGAATTGCGAAAAAACATGAAAAACGTAGAAAATGAGAAAATCACACTGTAGGACCCAGAATTACGAAAAAATTTATAAAACGTGGAAAATGAGAAAATCATACTGCAGGACCTAGAATATGCTGAGTAACCCTGAAAAACATGAAAATTAAAAATTCACACTGTCGGACACAGAATATGGCGAGAAACCATGAAAAAAGTGGAAAATTAAAAATTCACACTGTATTACCCAGAATATGGCGAGAAATACTGAAAAACATGGAAAATTAAAAATTCACCCTGAAGGACCTGGAATATGGCAAGAAAACCTGAAAAACGAGAAAATGAGAAAAATCACACTGTAGTACCCAGAATATGATGAAAAAACCTGAAAAACGTGGAAAATTAAAAACTCACACTGAATGACCCAGAATATGGCAAGAAAACCTGAAAAAAGTAAAAAACTAAAAATTCACACTGAAAGACCCCGAATATGGCGAGAAAACCTGAAAAAGGTGGAAAATGAGAATAAATGACTGTAGGACCCAGAATTGCGAAAAAACTTGAAAAACTTCGAAAATGAGAAAATCACACTTTAGGACCCAGAATATGCCGAGAAACCCTGAAAAACGTGGAAAATTAAAAATACGCGCTGTTGGACCCAGAATATGGTGAGAAACCGGAAAAACGTGGAAAATTAAAAATACACTCTGTTGGACCCAGAATATGGCAAGAAACCCTGCAAAAGGTGAAAAATGAGAAAATCACACTGTAAGACCCAGAATTACGAAAAAACCTGAAAAACTTGGAAAATGAGAAAATCACACTGCAGGAAACAGAATATGCCGAGAAACCCTGAAAAACGTGGAAAATTAAAAATTCACACTGAAGGACCCGGAATATAGCGAGAAAACCTGAAAAAGGTGGAAAATGAGAAAATCACATGTAGAACCCAGAATAGCGAAAAAACTTGAAAAAGGTGAAAAATGAGAAAATCACACTGCAGGACCCAGAATATGCTGAGAAACCCTGATAATCATGGAAAATTAAATGTTCACACTGTAGGACCCAGAATATGCCTAGAAACCCTTGAAAAACTTGGAAAAATAAAATACACGCTGTAGGAACCAGAATATATTGAGAAACCCTGAAAAAGTAGGAAATCAAAAACTCACACTGAAGGACCCCGAATATGGGGAGAAATCCTAAAAAACGTGGAAATGAGAAAATCACACTCTAGGACCCAGAATATGACGAAAAAACCTGAAAAACATGGAAAATTAAAAATTCACACTGAAGGTCCGGGAATATGGTGAGAAAACCTGAAAAACGAGGAAAATTAAAAACACAAACTGAAGGACCCAGAATATGGCGAGAAAACATGAAAAACATGGAAAATTAAATATTCACACTGTAGGACCCAGAATATGGCGAGAAACACTGAAAAAGGTGGAAAATGAGAAAATCACACTATAGGACCAGAATATGGCAAGAAACCTTGAAAAACGTGGAAAATTAAAAATTCACAATGTAGGACCCAGAATATGCTGAGAAAATCTGAAAAAGTTGGATAATGAGAATATCAAACTGTAGGACCCAGAACATGACGAAAAAAACTTAAAAACGTTTAAAATTAAAAAATCAAACTGTAGGACCTGAATATGGCGAGAAACACTGAGAATCGTGGAAAATTTAAAAATCACACTGTAGGACGCAGAATATGGCGATTAACCCTGTAAAAAGTGGAATATTAAAAACTCACACTGAAGTACCCCGAAATTGGCAAGAAAACCTGAAAAAGGTTGAAAATGAAAAAAATCACACTGTAGGACCCAAAATATGCTGAGTAACCCTGAAAAACTTGGAAAATTAAAAATACACGCTGTAGGACCCAGAATATGGCAAAAAACCCTGAAAGAATTAGAAAATTAAAAACTCACACTGAAGGAACCGGAATATGGCAAGAAAACCTGAAAAAGTGGAAAGTCTCTCTCTGTCTCTCTCTCTCTGTCTCTCTCTGTCTCTCTCTCTCTCTCTGTCTCTCTCTTTCCCTCTCTCTGTCTCTCTCTGTCTCTATCTCTGTCTCTCTCTGTCTCTCTCTGTCACTCTGCCTCTCTCTGTCTCTCTCTGTCCCTCTCTGTCTCTCTCTGTGTCTTTCTTTGTCTCTCTCTGTCTCTCCCTGTCTCTCTCTGTCTCTCTCTTTATGTCTCTCTCTGTCTCTCTCTTTCTCTCTCTCTGTATCTCTCTGTCTCTCTTTGTCTCTCTCTGTGTCTTTCTTTGTCTCTCTCTGTCTCTCTTTGTCTCTCTCTGTAACTCTCTCTATGTCTCTCTCTGTCTCTCTCTTTCTCTATCTCTGTCTCTCTCTGTTTCTCTCTGTCTCTATCTCTCTGTGTGTCTCTTTCTTTCCTTCTCTCTGTCTCTATCTCTTTCTCTCTATGTCTCTCTCTGTCACTCTGTCTCTCTCTGTCTCTCTCTGTCTCTCTCTGTCTATCTGTCTCTCTCTGTCTCTCTCTGTCTCTCTGTCTCTCTCTGTCTCTCTCTGTGTCTTTCTTTGTCTCTCTCTGTCTCTCTGTCTCTCTCTGTCTCTCTCTGTGTCTCTCTCTATCTCTCTCTCTGTCTCTCTCTGTCTCTCTCTGTCTCTCTCAATGTATCTCTCTCTCTATGTCTCTCTCTGTGTCTTTCTTTGTCTCTCTCTGTATCTCTCTGTCTCTCTGTGTGTCTCTCTCTGTCTCTCTCTCTATCTCTGTCTCTCTCTGTCTTTCTCACTCTGTCTCTGTCTCTCTCTGACTCTCTCTGTCTCTCTCTTTCTCTCTGTCTCTCTCTGTCTCTATCTCTGTCTCTCTCTGTCCTTCTGACTCTTTCTGTCTCTCTCTGTCTCTCTCTCTGTCTCTCTCTGTCTCTCTCTGTAACTCTGTCTCTCTCTGTCTCTCTCTGTCTCTCTCTGTCTATCTGTCACTCTCTGTCTCTATCTCTGTATCTCTCTGTCTCTGTCTTTCTCTGTGTCTTTCTTTGTCTCGCTCTGTCTCTCTCTGTCTCTCTCTCTCTATGTCTCTCTTTGTCTCTCTCTTTCTCTATCTCTGTCTCTCTCTGTTTCTCTCTGTCTCTATCTGTCTCTCTCTCTGTCTCTATCTGTCTCTCTGTCTCTATCTGTCTCTCTCTGTCTCTCTCTGTCCCTCACTCTGTATCTCTCTGTCTCTATCTCTGTCTCTCTCTGTCTCTCTCTGTCACTCTGTCCCTCTCTGTCTCTCTCTGTCTCTCTCTCTATCTCTCTCTCTCTGTCTCTCTCTGTCTAACTCTATCTGTCTCTGTCTCTCTCTGTCTCCATCTGTCACTCTGTCGGTCTCTCTCTGTCTCTCTCTGTCCCTTCTGTCTCTATCTCTGTATCTCTCTGTCTCTCTCTCTGTCTCTCTGTCTCTCTCTGTGTCTCTGTCTCTCTCTGTCTCTCTCAATGTATCTCTCTGTCTCACTATGTCTCTCTCTGTGTCTTTCTTTGTCTCTCTCTGTCTCTTTCTGTCTCTCTCTGTGTCTCTCTCTGTCTCTCTTTCTCTATCTCTGTCTCTCTCTGTCTTTCTCACTCTGTCTCTGTCTCTCTCTGTCCCTCTCTCTGTCTCTCTCTGTCTCTATCTCTGTCTCTCTCTGACTCTCTCTGTCTCTCTCTTTCTCTCTGTCTCTCTCTCTTTATCTCTCTGTCTCTCTCTGTTTCTCTCTGTCTCTCTCTCTCTGTGTCTCTCTCTGTCTTTCTCTGTCTCTATCTCTGTCTCTCTCTGTCTTTCTCTGGGTCTTCCTTTGTCTCTCTCTGTCTGTCTCTGTCTCACTCTCTGTCTTTCTCTGTCTCTCTCTGTGTCTCTCTCTGTCTTTCTCTGTCTCTATCTCTATCTCTCTCTGTCTCTCTCTGTCCTTCTGACTCTTTCTGTCTCTCTCTGTCTCTCTCTCTGTGTCTCTCTGTGTCTCTCTGTCTCTCTCTGTCTCTCTCTGTCTCTATCTCTGTCTCTCTCTGTCTCTCTCTGTCTCTCTATGTCTCTCTTAATGTATCTCTCTGTCTCTCTATGTCTCTCTCTGTGTCTTTCTTTGTCTATCTCTGTCTCTCTCTCTCTCTGTGTCTCACTCTGTCTCTCTCTGTCTCACTCTCTGTCTCTGTCTCTGTCTCTCTCTGTCTCTCTCTCTAAATCTGTCTCTCTCTGTATTTCTCACTCTGTCTCTGTCTCTCTCTGTCCCTCTCTCTGTCTCTCTCTGTCTCTATCTCTGTCTCTCTCTGACTCTCTCTGTCTCTCTCTTTCTCTCTGTCTCTCTCTGTCTCTCTTTGTCTCTCTCTCTGTATCTCTCTGTGTCTCTCTGTGTCTCTCTCTGTGTCTCTCTGTGTCTCTCTCTGTCTCTCTCTGTGTCTCTCTGTGTCTCTCTGTGTCTCTCTGTCTCTCTCTGTGTCTCTCTCTGTCTCTCTCTGTCTATCTCTGTCTCTCTCTGTCTCTCTCAATGTATCTCTCTGTCTCTCTATGTCTCTCTCTGTGTCTTTCTTTGTCTCTTTCTCTCTCTCTCTGTATCACTCTGTCTCTCTCTCTGTCTCTCTTTGTCTCTCTCTCTGTATCTCTCTGTCTCTCTCTGTCTCTCTCTGTCTCTCTCTCTGTGTCTCTCTCTGTCTTTCTTTTTCTCTATCTATATCGCTCTCTGTCTCTCTCTGTGTCTTTTTTTGTCTCTCTCTGTCTCTCTCTGTCTCTCTCTGTCTCTCTTAGTCTCTCTCTGTGTCTTTCATTGTCTCTCTCTGTCTCTCTCTGTCTTTCGGTGTCTCTCTCTCTGTCTCTCTCTGTCTCACTCTCTGTCTCTCTCTGTCTCTATCTCTGTCTCTCTCTGTCTCTCTCTGTCTGTCTCTGTCTGTCTATGTCTATCTCTGTCTCTCTCTGTGTCTCTCTGTCTCTATCTCTGTCTCTCTCTGTCTCTCTATGTCTCTCTCAATGTATCTCTCTGTCTCTCTATGTCTCTCTCTGTGTCTTTCTTTGTCTCTCTCTGTCTCTCTCTTTCTGTGTCTCACTCTGTCTCTCTCTGTCTCTCTCTCTGTCTCTGTCTCTGTCTCTCTCTCTGTCTCTCTCTCTAACTCTGTCTCTCTCTGTATTTCTCACTCTGTCTCTGTCTCTCTCTGTCCCTCTCTCTGTCTCTCTCTGTCTCTATCTCTGTCTCTCTCTGACTCTCTCTGTCTCTCTCTTTCTCTCTGTCTCTCTCTGTCTCTCTCTGTCTCTCTCTGTGTCTTTTTTTGTCTCTCTCTGTCTCTCTCTGTCTCTCTCTGTCTCTCTTAGTCTCTCTCTGTGTCTTTCATTGTCTCTCTCTGTCTCTGTCTGTCTTTCGGTGTCTCTCTCTCTGTCTCTCTCTGTCTCAATCTCTGTCTCTCTCTGTCTCTCTCTCTGTCTCTCTCTGTCTCTCTCTGTCTGTCTCTGTCTGTCTATGTCTCTCTCTGTCTCTCTCTGTGTCTCTCTGTGTCTCTCTGTGTCTCTCTCTGTCTCTATCTCTGTCTCTCTCTGACTCTCTATGTCTCTCTCAATGTATCTCTCTGTCTCTCTCTGTCTCTCTCTGTCTCTCTCTGTCTCTCTCTGTCTCTCTTAGTCTCTCTCTGTGTCTTTCATTGTCTCTCTCTGTCTCTCTCTGTCTTTCGGTGTCTCTCTCTCTGTCTCTCTCTGTCTCACTCTCTTTCTCTCTATGTCTCTATCTCTGTCTCTCTCTGTCTCTCTCTGTCTGTCTCTGTCTGTCTATGTCTATCTCTGTCTCTCTCTGTGTCTCTCTGTGTCTCTCTCTGTCTCTCTCTGTCTCTATCTCTGTCTCTCTCTGTCTCTCTATGTCTCTCTCAATGTATCTCTCTGTCTCTCTATGTCTCTCTCTGTGTCTTTCTTTGTCTCTCTCTGTCTCTCTCTTTCTGTGTCTCACTCTGTCTCTCTCTGTCTCTCTCTCTGTCTCTGTCTCTGTGTCTCTCTCTGTCTTTCTCTGTCTCTATCTCTATCTCTCTCTGTCTCTCTCTGTCCTTCTGACTCTTTCTGTCTCTCTCTGTCTCTCTCTCTGTGTCTCTCTGTGTCTCTCTGTCTCTCTCTATTTCTTTCATTGTCTCTCTCTGTCTCTCTCTGTCTATCTCTCTGTCTCTCTGTCTCTCTCTGTCTCTATCTCTGTCTCTCTGTCTCTCTATGTCTCTCTTAATGTATCTCTCTGTCTCTGTATGTCTCTCTCAGTGTCTTTCTTTGTCTCTCTCTGTCTCTCTCTCTCTCTCTGTGTCTCACTCTGTCTCTCTCTGTCTCTCTCTCTGTCTCTGTATCTGTCTCTCTCTCTGTCTCTCTCTGTCTCTCTCTCTAAATCTGTCTCTCTCTGTATTTCTCACTCTGTCTCTGTCTCTCTCTGTCTCACTCTCTGTCTCTCTCTGTCTCTATCTCTGTCTCTCTGTCTCTCTCTGTCTCTCTCTGTCCTTCTGTATCTTTCTGTCTTCTCTGTCTCTCTCTCTGTTTCTCTCTGTCTCTCTCTGTCTCTCTGTGTCTTTGTTTGTCTCTCTCTGTCTCTCTCTGTCTCTCTGTGTCTCTCTCTCTGTCTCTCTCTGTCTCTCTCTGTCTCTATCTCTGTCTCTCTCTGTCTCTCTCTGTCTCTCCCTGTCTGTCTCTGTCTCCCTGTGTCTCTCTCTCTGTCTCTCTCTCTGTCTCTCTGTGTTTTTCTTTGTCTCTCTCTGTCTCTCTCTCTGTCTCTCTCTGTCTCTCTCTGTCTCTCTGTGTTTTTCTTTGTCTCTCTCTGTCTCTCTCTGTTTCTCTCTCTGTCTCACTCTGTCTCTCTCTGTCTCTCTCTGTCTCTCTCTCTGTCTCTCTCTCTGTCTCTCTCTATGTCTCTCTCTATGTCTCTCTCTCTTTCTCACTCTGTGTATCTCTGTCTCACTCTGTGTCTCTCTCTGTCTCACTCTGTCTCTCTCTGTCTCTCTCTGTCTCTCTCTCTGTCTCTCTGTCTCTCTCTGTCTCTATCTCTGTCTCTCTCAGTCTCTCTCTGTCTCTCTCTGTCTGTCTTTGTCTCTCTGTGTGTCTCTCTGTGTGTCTCTCTGTGTCTCTCTGTCTCTCTCAATGTATCTCTCTGTCTCTCTATGTCTCTCTCTGTCTTTCTTTGTCTCTCTCTGTCTCTCTCTGTGTCTCTCTCTGTCTCTCTCTCTATCTCTGTCTCTCTCTGTCTTTCTCACTCTGTCTCTGTCTCTCTCTCTGTCTCTCTCTGACTCTCTCTGTCTCTCTCTTTCTCTCTGTCTCTCTCTGTCTCTCTCTCTGTATCTCTCTGTCTCTCTCTGTCTCTCTCTCTGTGTCTCTCTCTTTCTTTCTCTGTCTCTATCTCTGTCTCGCTCTGTCTCTCTCTGTGTCTTTCTTTGTCTCTCTCTGTCTCTCTCTGTCTCACTCTCTGTCTCTCTCTGTCTTTCTCTGTCTCTATCTCTGTCTCTCTCTGTCTCTCTCTGTCCTTCTGACTCTTTATGTCTCTCTCTGTCTCTCTCTCTCTGTATCTCTCTGTCTCTCTCTGTCTCTCTCTGTGTCTTTCATTGTCTCTCTCTGACTCTCTCTGTCTCTCTCTGTCTCTCTCTCTCTCTCTCTGTCTCTCTCTGTCTCTATCTCTGTCTCTCTCTGTCTGTCTCTGTCTGTCTCTGTCTCTCTCTGTCTCTCTCTGTCTCTCTCTCTGTCTCTCTCTGTGTCTCTCTGTGTCTCTCTGTGTCTCTCTGTGTCTCTCTCTGTGTCTCTCTGTGTCTCTCTCTGTCTCTCTCTCTCTCTGTCTCTCTATGTCTCTCTCTGTGTCTTTCTTTGTCTCTCTCAGTCTCTCTCTCTCTCTCTGTCTCACTCTGTCTCTCTCTCTGTCTCTCTTTGTCTCTCTCTCTGTATCTCTCTGTCTCTCTCTGTCTCTCTCTGTCTCTCTCTCTGTGTCTCTCTGTCTTTCTTTTTCTCTATCTATATCGCTCTCTGTCTCTCTCTGTGTCTTTTTTTTGTCTCTCTCTGTCTCTCTCTGTCTCTCTCTGTCTCTGTCTGTCTCTCTTAGTCTCTCTCTGTGTCTTTCATTGTCTCTCTCTGTCTCTCTCTGTCTTTCGGTGTCTCTCTCTCTGTCTCTCTCTGTCTCACTCTCTGTCTCTCTCTGTCTCTATCTCTGTCTCTCTCTGTCTCTCTCTGTCTGTCTCTGTCTGTCTATGTCTATCTCTGTCTCTCTCTGTGTCTCTCTGTGTCTCTCTCTGTGTCTCTCTGTGTCTCTCTGTCTCTCTCTGTGTCTCTCTCTGTCTCTCTCTGTCTCTATCTCTGTCTCTCTCTGTCTCTCTATGTCTCTCTCAATGTATCTCTCTGTCTCTCTATGTCTCTCTCTGTGTCTTTCTTTGTCTCTCTCTGTCTCTCTCTTTCTGTGTCTCACTCTGTCTCTCTCTGTCTCTCTCTCTGTCTCTGTCTCTGTCTCTCTCTCTGTCTCTCTCTGTCTCTCTCTCTAACTCTGTCTCTCTCTGTATTTCTCACTCTGTCTCTGTCTCTCTCTGTCCCTCTCTCTGTCTCTCTCTGTCTCTATCTCTGTCTCTCTCTGACTCTCGCTGTCTCTCTCTTTCTCTCTGTCTCTCTCTGTCTCTCTTTGTCTCTCTGTCTGTATCTCTCTGTCTCTCTCTGTCTCTCTCTCTCAGTGTCTCCCTCTGTCTTTCTTTGTCTCTATGTCTGACTCTCTCTGTCTCTCTTGTGCCTTTCTTTGTCTCTTCTATGTCTCTCTCTGTCTCTCTCTCTGTCTCCCTCAGTCTCTCTCTGTGCCTCTCTCTGTCTTTCTCTGTCTCTATCTCTGTCTCTCTGTCTCTCTCTGTCTCTCTCTGTCCTTCTGTATCTTTCTGAATCTCTCTGTCTCTCTCTCTGTCTCTCTCTGTCTCTCTCTGTCTCTCTCTGTGTCTTTCTTTGTCTCTCTCTGTCTCTCTCTGTCTCTTTGTGTCTCTCTCTATCTCTCTCTGTCTCTCTCTGTCTCTATCTCTGTCTCTCTCTGTCTCTCTCTGTCTGTCTCTGTCTCTCTGTGTCTCTCTCTCTGTCTCTCTCTGTGTCTCTCTCTGTGTGTCTCTGTCTCTCTCTGTTTCTCTCTCTGTCTCTCTCTGTCTCTAACTCTGTCTCTCTCTGTCTCTCTGACTCTCTCTGTATCTCTCTGTCTCTCTCTGTCTCTCTCTGTGTTTTTCTTTGTCTCTCTCTGTCTCTCTCTCTGTCTCTCTCTGTCTCTCTGTGTTTTTCTTTGTCTCTCTGTCTCTCTCTGTGTCTCTTTCTGTCTCACTCTGTCTCTCTCTGTCTCTCTCTGTCTCTCTCTCTGTCTCTCTCTCTGTCTCTCTCTGTCTCCCTCTCTTTCTCACTCTGTGTATCTCTGTCTCTCTCTGTGTCTCTCTCTGTCTCACTCTGTCTTTCTCTGTCTCTCTCTGTCTCTCTCTCTGTCTCTCTGTCTCTCTTTGTCTCTCTCTGTCTCTATCTCTGTCTCTCTCTGTCTCTCTCTGTCTCTCTCTGTCTGTCTCTGTCTCTCTGTGTGTCTCTCTCTGTGTCTCTCTGTGTCTCTCTCTGTGTCTCTCTCTGTCTCTCTGTCTCTCTCAATGTATCTCTCTGTCTCTCTATGTCTCTCTCTGTCTTTCTTTGTCTCTCTCTGTCTCTCTCTGTCTCTCTCTGTCTCTCTATGTGACTTTCAGTGGCCCCACACAGCCTCACATATACTTCTAAAAATTTAAAGAAGGGTGTGGCCACTCTAAAAGCTCAACAATTAACAGCATTGTCTCCTCTTCCAGAGTACCTGGGATCAACTACCAGCAACTATATGGTGGCCCATCTCCAGTTCCAGGGGATCAGACAGACAGACATACAGACAGTGATAAAAATGGCAGGCCTGCCTGGTCTTTCTTTCTTTCTTATCCTTTTAAAAAAATGTTTATTTATATATTTATTTATGTATTTATTAGATATAAGTACACGGAAGCTGTCTTCAGACACTCCAGAAGAGGGTGTCAGATTCTGGAGAATCTAAATCCCTCTTATGGTCTGCATATGATGTACATAAACACAGCCTCACATATACTTCTAAAAATTTAAAGATGTGTGGGGCCACTGAGAGGGCTCAACAATTAACAGCATTGTCTCCTCTTTCAGAGAACCTGGGATAAACTACCAGCACCTTATGGTGGCCCATCTCCAGTTCCAGTGGATCAGACAGACAGACAGACAGAGAGACAGAGATAAGGATGGCAGGCCTGCCTGGTCTTTCTTTATTTCTTATACTTTTTAAAAAATTTTTATTTATTTATTTATTTATTTATGTATGTATTAGATATAAGTACACTGTAGCCGTCTTCAGACACTCCAGAAGAGGGTGACAGATTCTAGAGTATCTAAATCCCTCTTATGGTCTGAATATAATGTACATAAACACAGCATCACATATACTTCTAAAAATTAAAAATGGGTGGGGCCACTGAAAGGGCTCAACAATTAACAGCATTGTCTCCTCTTCCAGAGAACCTGGGATCAACTACCAGCAACTATATGGTGGCCCATCTCCAGTTCCAGGGGATCAGACAGACAGACAGACAGACAGAGATAAGGATGGCAGGCCTGCCTGGTCTTACTTTCTTTCTTATCCTTTTTAAAAAATGTTTATTTATTTATTTATTTATTTATTTATTTATGTATTTATTAGATATAAGTACACTGTAGCTGTCTTCAGACACTCCAGAAGAGGGTGTCAGATTCTGGAGAATCTAAATCCCTCGTATGGTCTGCATATGATGTACATAAACACAGCCTCCCATATACTTCTAAATATTTAAAGATGGGTAGGGCCACTGATAGGGCTCAACAATTAACAGCATTGTCTCCTCTTTCAGAGAACCTGGGATCAACTACCAGCAACTTTATGGTAGCCCATCTCCAGTTCCAGGGGATCAGACAGACAGACAGACAGACAGACAGAGATAAGGATGGCAGGCCTGCCTGGTCTTACTTTCTATCTTATCCTTTTTAAAAAATGTTTATTTATTTATTTATTTACTTATGTATTTATTATATATAAGTACACTGTAGCTGTCTTCAGTCACTCCAGTAGAGGGTGTCAGATTCTGGAGAATCTAAACCCTCTTATAATCTGAATATGATGTACATAAACACAGCCTCACTTATACTTCTAAATATTTAAAGAAGTGTGGGGCCATTGAAAGGGCTCAACAATTAACAGCATTGTCTCCTCTTCCAGAGTACATGGGATCAACTACCAGCAACTATATGGTGGCCCATCTCCAGTTCCAGGGGATCAGACAGACAGACATACAGACAGTGATAAGGATGGCAGGCCTGCCTGGTCTTTCTTTCTTTCTTATCCTTTTTAAAAAAATGTTTATTTATATATTTATTTATGTATTTATTAGATATAAGTACACTGTAGCTGTCTTCAGACACTCCAGAAGAGGGTGTCAGATTCTGGAGAATCTAAATCCCTCTTATGGACTGCATATGATGTACATAAACACAGCCTCACATATACTTCTAAAAATTTAAAGATGTGTGGGGCCACTGAGAGGGCTCAACAATTAACAGCATTGTCTCCTCTTTCTGGGAACCTGGGATAAACTACCAGCACCTTATGGTGGCCCATCTCCAGTTCCAAGGGATCAGACAGACAGACAGACAGAGAGACAGAGATAAGGATGGCAGGCCTGACTGGTCTTTCTTTATTTCTTATACTTTTTTAAAAATGTTTATTTATTTGTTTATTTATTTATTTATTAGATATAAGTACACTGTAGCCGTCTTCAGACACTCCAGAAGATGGTGTCAGATTCTGGAGAATCTAAATCCCTCTTATGGTCTGAATATGATGTACATAAACACAGCCTCACATATACTTCTAAAAATTAAAAATGGGTGGGGCCACTGAAAGGGCTCAACAATTAACAGCATTGTCTCCTCTTCCAGAGAACCTCGGATCAACTACCAGCACCTACAAGGTGGCCCATCTCCAGTTCCAGGGGATCAGACAGACAGACAGACAGGCAGAGATAAAGATGGCAGGCCTGCCTGGTCTTTCTTTCTTTCTTATCCTTTTTAAAAAATATTTATTTATTTATTTATTTATTTATTTATTTATTTATGTATTTCTTAGATATAAGTACACTGTAGCTTTCTTTAGACACTTCAGAGGAGGGTGTCAGATTCTGGAGAATGTAAATCCCTCTTATGGTCTGCATATGATGTACATAAACACAGCCTCACATATACTGAGCTGAGGTGTCACAGGCCAACTGCTGGAATTTCTGAGTACCACCTAGATAGAGAAAAGCTATGCTGTGGTTGCTTAATTTATGTATTTTATTATTTCTATTTGTTGTTTTGTTTTGTTTTATTTGTTTTTAGAGAAGTCCTCTGTCTGTAGCTCTGGCTGACCCAGGACTGCCTACTTGTGTTAATTAGGGTTTCACAGCTGAGAACAGACACCAAGAGCAAGGTAAGGCTTAGAAAACCCTACATTCAGTGGTGGCTCAAGCTCTTAATGAGAGCACTCTGTAGGCAGAGGCAGTCAGTTTCTGAGTTCGAGGCCACCCTGGTGAAAGACAGGGCTAGGGTAGGGGCTAGGGTGAGGAAAGAAAGAAAGAAAGAGAAAGAGAGAGAAAGAAAGAGAGAGAAAGAGAGAGAAAGAAAGAGAGAGAGAGAAAGAGAGAGAAAGAAAGAGAGAGAGAGAAAGAGAGAGAAAGAAAGAGAGAGAAAGAGAGAGAGAGAGAAAGAGAGAGAGAGAGAAAATGAGAGAGAGAGAGAAAGAGAGAGACAGAGAGAGAGAGAGAGACAGAGAGAGAGAGAGAAAGAGAGAGAGAAAGAGAGAGAGAGAAAGAGAGAGAGAGAGAGAGAGAAAGAGAGAGAAAGAAAGAGTTTTTATAAAAGTTTTATAAAAAGTGTTAACGTTTTTAAAAATTAAAAAAAAAAAAAAAATACCAGATCACCATCACACAGCATTGGCTGTCTTCAGGTGTATCCTTTCAGCCTCCAAAACAAAAAACAACGGCTGGTTGTCTTCAGGTGTATCCTATTCTCGAGTCTTATTTCCAACCTTACAGCTGGGCTGAGCTGCCTCATTATGTAATTGCAAACCTTCCTTGGTTTGTCTTTTCCATTTCTAAGACTAACAGGCCTTTTTCTATTTATTGAATATGCTCATGACTGTCCTTTAGATATAGTAAATATAACTGTTGCTTATAAAACTTGTTTTCTAGGAATTTTTAAAGGGCAATGGCAGAGTTTATTTATAAAAAATATTTTGCATTTATTTATTTGTGTGAGTGATGAAGCTCAGGTCTTCAAACTTGTCAGGAGGTATGATTACCTCCCCTCTCTCTCAATCCCTCTCTCTCCTCTCTCAATGATTGTGTAAGAATGTTTTGCATGTGTATGCTGTGCCCACAGACTCCAGAACAGAGTATTAGATCCCCTGGAACTGGAGATGGGCCACCATATATAATACTGGTAATTGAGCCCAGGTTCTCTGGAAGAGGAGACAATGCTCTTAATTGTTGAGCCCTCTCTGTAGCCACATCTTTTTTCTTTCTTTTTTTTTTTTTTTGAGTATATGTGAGGCTGTGTTTATATACATCATATACAGACAATAAGAATGATTTAGATTCTTCAGAATCTGACACCCTCTTCTGGACTGTCTGAAGATAGCTACAGCATACTTAAATATAATAAATAAATAAATCTTTAAAAAGAAAAGGAAAAGTAAAAAAGAAAGAACAGGCCTGCCATATGCATGTTCATAGAGGAAAATGGGAGAGACCACAATCTAACCTCAGCAGGGTGCTTCCTTCTGGATGGTAGCTCACAGTTTCATCCCAGCAAGACAGGCAAATCACTGAGTTCAAGGACAGTAAGGTTCAGGACAGCCAAGGTTAGGAAGGAAAAGGGTCTATGTTGAGAATACAAACCGACAAAACAACAACTAGGAAAAAGAAGTGACAGTGTAACTTGGGGTAGGGTACCAAAAAGAGAAAGCTTTCTGTTACCACTTACAAACACCAGTAGCCTTGCACCCTTCTGCCCAGGTCCCTGCCTTCCTTTCTAGGAATTCTAAGGATGCCAGGGGGTGGGGGAATCCAGATTAACTTTTAAAAAAAAAAGACTTGGTCTTTGATGTCTATAGGAAGCCCTTCTCAGTGCCTTTAACTACCACTGAACTTTCAGGGCTGTGACTCAACTGTAACAAGGAACAGGGCTAAGAACCTGCAGCCTTTGAAAACAACTATTTTTTAAAGTGGGGGACACAAATCAGCAGTAGAACCCCTCAGGTTCAGCCATAATACTTGTTAGGGAAAGAGCCTCAATGTCCGGAGCTGAGGTTTCATGGGTGAACTGCTTCAAGCTCTGAGTATCATTGAAAGAAAGAAAAGATATCATGTGGTTGCTTAATTTATTTATTTTATTATTTCTATTTTTTGTTTTCTTTTGTTTTGTTTTAGAAAAGG
>NW_028227282.1:1725060-1854207 GCF_978045245.1 Mus caroli
TGAACTTTCAGGGCTGTGACTCAACTGTAACAAGGAACAGGGCTAAGAACCTGCAGCCTTTGAAAACAACTATTTTTTTAAAGTGGGGGACACAAATCAGCAGTAGAACCCCTCAGGTTCAGCCATAATACTTGTTAGGGAAAGAGCCTCAATGTCCGGAGCTGAGGTTTCATGGGTGAACTGCTTCAAGCTCTGAGTATCATTGAAAGAAAGAAAAGATATCATGTGGTTGCTTAATTTATTTATTTTATTATTTCTATTTTTTGTTTTCTTTTGTTTTGTTTTAGAAAAGGCCTCAGTCTGTAGCTATGGCTGACCTAGGACAGACTACATGTGTTAATTAGGGTTTCACAGCTGAGAAACAGACCATACCTATGTAAGACTTAGAAAACCCAACAGACAGTGGTGGCTCGAGCTCTTAATGAGAGCACTCTGGAGGCAGAGGCAGTCAGTTTCTGAGTTCGAGGCCAGCCTGGTTAAAGACAGGGATAGGCAGGGCTAGGCAAGGCAGGGCTGGGCTAGGCTAGGCTAGGCAAGGGGCTGGGCTAGTCAAGGCAAGAGACTAGGCTAGGCTACTCAAGGGGCTAGGCAAGACAGACAGACAGAGAGAAAGACAGACAAGGGTGGCAGGCCTGCCTGGTTTTTCTTTCTTTCTTATCCCTTTTAAAAATTGTTTATTTATTTATTTATTTATTTATTTATTTATGTATTTATTAGATATAAGTACACTGTAGCTGTCATCAGACACTCCAGAAGAGGGTGTCAGATTCTGGAGAATCTATATCCCTCTTATTGTTTGCATATGATGTACATACACACAGCCTCACATTTACATCTAAAATTTTAAAGATGTGTGGGGCCAGTGAAAGGGATCAACAATTAACAGCATTGTCTCCTCTTATAGAGAACCTGGGATCAACTACCAGCAACTATATGGTGGCCCATCTCCAGTTCCAGGGGATCAGACAGACAGACAGACATACAGACAGATAGAGTTAAGTATGGCAGGCCTACCTGGTCTTTCCTTCTTTCTTATCCTTTTTAAAAAATGTTTATTAATTTAAGTATGTATTTATTAGATATAAGTACACTGTAGCTGTCTTCAAACACTCCCAAAGAGGGTGTCAGATTCTGGAGAATCTATATCCCTCTTATGGTCTGCATATGATGTACATGAACACAGCCTCACATATACTTCTAAAAATTTAAAGATGGGTGGGGCCACTGAAAGGGCTCAACAATTAACAGCACTGAATCCTCTTCCAGAGAACCTGGGATCAACTACCAGCAATTATATGGTGGCCCAACTCCAGTTCCAGGGGATCAGACAGACAGACAGACAGACAAGGATGGCAGGCCTGCCTGGTCTCTCTTTCTTTATTATCCTTTTTAAAAAATGTTTATTTGTTTATTTATGTATTTATTAGATATAAGTACACTGTAGCTATCTTCAGACACTCCAGAAGAGGGTGTCAGATTCTGGAGAATCTAAATCGCTCTTATGGTCTGCATATGATGTACATAAACACAGCCTCACATATACTTCTAAAAATTTAAAGATGGGTGGGGCCAGAGAAAGAGCTCAACAATTAAAAGCATTGTCTCCTCTTCCAGAGAACCTTGGATAAACTACCAGCAACTGTATGGTGGCCCATCTCCAGTTCCAGGGTATCAGACAGACAGACAGACAGACAGAGATAAGGATGGAGGCCTGCCTGGTCTTTCTTTCTTTCTTATACTTTTAAAAAATGTTTATTTATTTATTTATTTATTTATATATTTATTTATGTATTTATTATATATAAGTACAATATAGCTGTCTTCAGACACTCCAGAAGAGGGTGTCTGATTCTGGAGAATCTAAATCCCTATTATGGTCTGCATATGAAGTACATAAACACAGCCTCACATATACTTCTAAAAATTTAAAGATGTGTGGGGCCACTGAAAGGGCTCAACAATTAACAGCATTGTCTCCTCTACCAGAGAACCTGGGATCAACTACCAGCAACTATATGGTGGCCCATCTCCAGTTCCAGGGGATCAGGCAGACAAAGAGACAGACAGACAAGGATGGCAGGCCTCCCTGGTTTTTTTTTCTTTCTTATCCTTTTTAAAAAATGTTTATTTATTTATTTATGTATTTATTAGATATAAGTACACTGTAGCTGTCTTCAGACACTCCAGAAGTGGGTGTCAGATTCTGGAGAATATAAATCCCTCTTATGGTCTGCATATGATGGACATAAACACAGATTCACATATACTTCTAAAAATTTAAGATGGGTGGGGCCACTGAAAGGGCTCAACAATTAACAGCATTGTCTCTTCTTCCAGAGAACCTGGGATCAACTACCAGCAACTATATGGTGGCCCATCTCCAGTTCCAGGGGATCAGACAGACAGACAGACAGACAGAGATAAGGAGGGCGGCCTGCCTGTTTTTTCTTTCTTTCTTATCCTTTTAAAATAATGTTTATTTATTTATTTATTTATTTATTTATTTATGTATTTATTAGATATAAGTACACTGTAGTTGTCTTCAGACACTCCAGAAGAGGGTGTCAGATTCTGGAGAATCTAAATCCCTCTTATAGTCTGCATATGATGTACATAAACACAGCCTAACATATACTTCTAAAAATTTAAAGATAGGTGGAGCCACTGAAAAGGCTCAACAATTAAAAGCATTGTCGCTTCTTCCAGAGAACCAGGGATCAACTAACAGCAACTATATGGTGGCCCATCTCCAGTTCCAAGGGATCAGACAGACAGACAGACAGACTGACAGAGATAAGGATGGAGGCCTGCCTGGTCTTTCTTTCTTTCTTATACTTTTAAAAAATGTTTATTTATTTATTTATTTATTTATTTATTTATTTATTTATGTATTTATTAGATATAAGTACACTGTAGCTGTCTTCAGACAGTCTAGAAGAGGGTGTCATCTTCTGGAGAATCTAAATCCCTCTTATGGTCTGCATAGGATGTACATAAACACAGCCTCACATATACTTCTAAATATTTAAAGATGGGTGGGCCCACTGAAAGGGATCAACAATTAACAGCATTGTCTCTTCTTCCAGAGAACGTGGGATTAACTACCAGCAACTATATGGTGGCCCATCTCAAGTTCCAGGGGATAAGACAGACAGACAGACAGACAGAGATAAGGATGGCAGGCCTGCCTGATTTTTCTTTCTTTCTTATCCTTTTTAAAAAATGTTTATTTATTTATTTATTTATTTATTTATTTATTCATTTATTCATTTATTTATTTATTTATTTATGTATTTATTAGATATAAGTACACTGTAGCTGTCTTCAGACTCTCCAGAAGAGGGTGTCAGATTCTGGAGAATCAATATCCCTCTTATGTTCTGCATATGATGTACATGAACAGAGCCTCACATATACTTCTAAAAATTTAAAGATGGGTGGGGCCACTGAAAGGGCTCAACAATTAACAGCATTGTCTCCTCTTCCAGAGAACCTGGGATCAACTACCAGCAACTATATGGTGGCTCATCTCCAGTTCCAGGGTATCTGACAGATAGACAGACAGACAGACAGACAGACAAGGTGGCAGGCCTGCCTGGTCTTTCTTTCTTTCTTATTCTTTTTAAAAAATGTTTATTTATTTATTTATGTATTTATTAGATATAAGTACACTGTAGCTGTCTTCAGACACTCTAGAAGAGGGTGTCATATCCTGGAGAATCTAAATCCCTCTTATGGTCTGCATATGATGTACACAAACACAGCCTCACATATACTTCTAAAAATTTAAAGATGGGTGGGCCCACTGAAAGGGCTCAACAATTAACACCATTGTCTCCTCTTCCAGAGAAGGTGGGATCAACTACCAGCAACTATATGGTGGCCCATCTCAAGTTGCAGGGGATCAGACAGACAGACAGACAGACAGAGATAAGGATGGCAGGCCTGCCTGATTTTTCTTTCTTTCTTATCCTTTTTAAAAATGTTTATTTATTTATTTATTCATTTATTCATTTATTTATTTATTTATTTATTTATTTATTTATTTATTTATTTATTTACTAGATATAAGTACACTGTAGCTGTCTTCAGACACTCCAGAAGAGGGTGTCAGATTCTGGAGAATCTATATCCCTCTTATGGTCTGCATATGATGTACATAAACAAAGCCTCACATATACTTCTAAAAATTTAAAGACGGGTGGGGCGACTGAAAGGGCTCAACAATTAACAGCATTGTCTCCTCTTCCAGAGGACCTGGGATCAACTACCAGCAACTCTATGGTGGCCCATCTCCAGTTCCACGGGATCAGACAGACAGAAAGACAGACAGTGATAAGGATGGCAGGCCTGCCTGGTCTTTCTTTCTTTCTTTCTTTCTTTCTTTCTTTCTTTCTTTCTTTCTTATCCTTTTTAAAAAATGTTTATTTATATATTTATTTATGTATTTATTAGATATAAGTACACTGTAGCTGTTTTCAGACACTCCAGAAGAGGGTGTCAGATTCTGGAGAATCTAAATCCCTTTTATGGTCTGCATATGATGTACATAAACACAGCCTCACATATACTTCTAAAAATTTAAAGATGTGTGGGGCCACTGAGAGGGCTCAACAATTAACAGCATTGTCTCCTCTTTCAGAGAACCTGGGATAAACTACCAGCACCTTATGGTGGCCCATCTCCAGTTCTAGTGGATCAGACAGACAGACAGACAAAGAGACAGAGATATGGATGGCAGGCCTGCCTGGTCTTTCTTTATTTCTTTTACTTTTTAAAAAATGTTTATTTATTTATTTATTTATTTATTTATTTATGTATTTATTAGATATAAGTACACTGTAGCTGTCTTCAGACACTCCAGTAAAGGGTGTCAGATTCTAGAGAATCTAAATCCCTCTTATGGTCTGCATATGATGTACATAAACACAGCCTCACATATACTTCTAAAAATTTAACAATGGGTGGGGCCACTGAAAGCGCTCAACAATTAACAGCATTGTCTCCTCTTCCAGAGAACCTGGGATCAAATACCAGCACCTATATGGTGGCCCATCTCCAGTTCCAGGGGATCAGAACGACAGACAGACAGACAGACCGAGATAAGGATGGTAGGCCTGCCTGGTCTTTCTTTTTTTCTTATCCGGTTTAAATAATGTTTATTTATTTATTTATTTATTTATATGTATTTATTAGATATAAGTACACTGTAGCTGTCTTCAGACACTTCAGAAGAGGGTGTCAGATTCTGATGAATCTAAATCCGTCTTCTGGTCTGCATATGATGTACATAAACACAGCCTCACATACACTTCTAAAAATTTAAAGATGGGTAGGGCCACTGATAGGGCTCAACAATTAACAGCATTGTCTCCTCTTCCAGAGATCCTGGGATCAACTACCAGCAACTATATGGTAGCCCATCTCCAGTTCCAGGATATCAGACAGACAGACAGACAGACAGAGATAAGGATGGCAGGCCTGCCTGGTCTTACTTTCTTTCTTATCCTTTTTAAAAAATGTTTATTTATTTATTTATTTATTTATGTATGTATTTATTATATATAAGTACACTGTAGCTGTCTTCAGACACTCCAGTAGAGGGTGTCAGATTCTGGAGAATCTAAATCCTCTTATAATCTGAATATGATGTACATAAACACAGCCTCACATATACTTCTAAATATTTAAAGAAGTGTGGGTCCACTGAAAGGGCTCAACAATTAAGAGCATTGTCTCCTCTTCCAGAGAACCTGGGATAAACTACCAGCAACACTATGGTGGCCCATGTCCAGTTCCAGGGTATCAGACAGACAGACAGACAGACAGACATAAGGGTGGCAGGCCTGCCTGGTCTTTCTTACTTTCTTATCCTTTTTAAAAAATGTTTATTTATTTATTTATTTATTTATTTATTTATTTATTTATTTATTCATATATTTCTTAGATATAAGTACACTGTAGCTTTCTTTAGACACTCCAGAGGAGGGTGTCAGATTCTGGAGAATGTAAATCCCTCTTATGGTCTGCATATGATGTACATAAACACAGCCTCACATATACTGAGCTGAGGTGTCACAGGCCAACTGCTGGAATTTCTGAGTACCACCTAGATAGAGAAAAGCTATGCTGTGGTTGCTTAATTTATGTATTTTATTATTTTTATTTGTTGTTTTGTTTTGTTTTATTTGTTTTTAGAGAAGTCCTCTGTCTGTAGCTCTGGCTGACCCAGGACTGCCTACTTGTGTTAATTAGGGTTTCACAGCTGAGAACAGACACCAAGAGCAAGGTAAGGCTTAGAAAACCCTACATTCAGTGGTGGCTCAAGCTCTTAATGAGAGCACTCTGTAGGCAGAGGCAGTCAGTTTCTGAGTTCGAGGCCACCCTGGAGAAAGACAGGGCTAGGGTAGGGGCTAGGGTGAGGAAAGAAAGAAAGGAAAGAAGAAAAGAAAGAAAGAAAAAGTTTTTATAAAAGTTTTATAAAAAGTGTTAACGTTTTTAAAAATTAAAAAAAAAATACCAGATCACCATCACACAGCATTGGCTGTCTTCAGGTGTATCCTTTCAGCCTCCAAAACAAAAAACAATGGCTGGCTGTCTTCAGGTGTATCCTATTCTCGAGTCTTATTTCCAACCTTAGAGCTGGGCTGAGATGCCTCATTATGTAATTGCAAACCTTCCTTGGTTTGTCCATTCCATTTCTAAGACTAACAGGCCTTTTTCTATTTATTGAATATGCTCATGACTGTCCTTTAGATATAGTAAATAAAACTGTTGCTTATAAAACTTGTTTTCTAGGAATTTTTAAAGGGCAATGGCAGAGTTTATTTATAAAAAAATATTTTGCATTTATTTATTTGTGTGAGTGATGAAGCTCAGGTCTTCAAACTTGTCAGGAGGTATGATTTCCTCCCCTCTCTCTCAACCCCTCTCTCTCCTCTCTCAATGATTGTGTAAGAATGTTTTGCATGTGTATGCTGTGCCCACAGACTCCAGAACAGAGTATTAGATCCCCTGGAACTGGAGATGGGCCACCATATATAATACTGGTAATTGAGCCCAGGTTCTCTGGAAGAGGAGACAATGCTCTTAATGGTTGAGCCCTCTCTGTAGCCACATCTTTCTTTCTTTTTTTTTTTTTGAGTATATGTGAGGCTGTGTTTATATACATCATATGCAGACAATAAGAATGATTTAGATTCTTCAGAATCTGACACCCTCTTCTGGACTGTCTGAAGATAGCTACAGCATACTTAAATATAATAAATAAATAAATCTTTAAAAAGAAAAGGAAAAGTAAAAAAGAAAGAACAGGCCTGTCATATGCATGTTCATAGAGTAAAAATGGAAGAGACCCCAATCTAACCTCAGCAGGGTGCTTCCTTCTGGATGGTAGCTCACAGTTTCATCCCAGCAAGACAGGCAAATCACTGAGTTCAAGGACAGTAAGGTTCAGGACAGCCAAGGTTAGGAAGGAAAAGGGTCTATGTTGAGAATACAAACCGACAAAACAACAACTAGGAAAAAGAAGTGACAGTGTAACTTGGGGTAGGGTACCAAAAAGAGAAAGCTTTCTGTTACCACTTACAAACACCAGTAGCCTTGCACCCTTCTGCCCAGGTCCCTGCCTTCCTTTCTAGGAATTCTAAGGATGCCAGGGTGTGGGGGAATCCAGATTAACTTTTTAAAAACAAAGACTTGGTCTTTGATGTCTATAGGAAGCCCTTCTCAGTGCCTTTAACTACCACTGAACTTTCAGGGCTGTGACTCAACTGTAACAAGGAACAGGGCTAAGAACCTGCAGCCTTTGAAAACAACTATTTTTTTAAAGTGGGGGACACAAATCAGCAGTAGAACCCCTCAGGTTCAGCCATAATACTTGTTAGGGAAAGAGCCTCAATGTCCGGAGCTGAGGTCTCATGGGTGAACTGCTTCAAGCTCTGAGTATCATTGAAAGAAAGAAAAGATATCATGTGGTTGCTTAATTTATTTATTTTATTATTTCTATTTTTTGTTTTCTTTTGTTTTGTTTTAGCAAAGGCCTCAGTCTGTAGCTATGGCTGACCTAGGACAGACTACATGTGTTAATTAGGGTTTCACAGCTGAGAAACAGACCATACCTATGTAAGACTTAGAAAACCCAACAGTCAGTGGTGGCTTGAGCTCTTGATGAGAGCACTCTGGAGGCAGAGGCAGTCAGTTTCTGAGTTCGAGGCCAGCCTGGTTAAAGACAGGGATAGGCAGGGCTAGGCAAGGCAGGGCTGGGCTAGGCTAGGCTAGGCAAGGGGCTGGGCTAGTCAAGGCAAGGGACTAGGCTAGGCTACTCAAGGGGCTAGGCAAGACAGACAGACAGAGAGAAAGACAGACAAGGATGGCAGGCCTGCCTGGTTTTTCTTTCTTTCTTATCCCTTTTAAAAAATGTTTGTTTATTTATTTATTCATTTATTTATTTATGTATTTATTAGATATACTTACACTGTAGCTGTCTTCAGACACTCCAGAAGAGGCTGTCAGATTCTGGAGAATCTATATCCCTCTTATGGTCTGCATATGATGTACATACACACAGCCTCACATTTACATCTAAAAATTTAAAGATGTGTGGGGCCAGTGAAAGGGATCAACAATTAACAGCATTGTCTCCTCTTATAGAGAACCTGGGATCAAGTACCAGCAACTATATGGTGGCCCATCTCCAGTTACAGGGGTTCAGACAGACAGACAGACATACAGACAGATAGAGTTAAGGATGGCAGGCCTACCTTGTCTTTCCTTCTTTCTTATCCTTTTAAAAAATGTTTATTAATTTAAGTATGTATTTATTAGATATAAGTACACTGTAGCTGCTTTCAGACACTCCAGAGGAGGGTGTCAGATTCTGGAGAATCTAAATCCCTCTTATGGACTGCATATGATGTACATAAACACAGCCTCACATATACTTCTAAAAATTTAAAGATGGGTGGGGCCACTGAAAGGGATCAACAATTAACAGCACTGACTCCTCTTCCAGAGAACCTGGGATCAACTACGAGCAACTATATGGTGGCCCATCTCCCGTTCCAGGGGATCAGGCAGACAAAGAGACAGACAGACAAGGGTGGCAGGCCTCCCTGGCCTTTCTTTCTTTCTTATCCTTTTTAAAAAATGTTTATTTATTTATTTATGTATTTATTAGATATAAGTACACCGTAGCTGTCTTCAGACACTCCAGAAGAGGGTGTCAGATTCTGGAGAATATAAATCCCTCTTATGGTCTGCATATGATGGACATAAACACAGATTCACATACACTTCTAAAAATTTAAGATGGGTGGGCCCACTAAAAGGGCTCAACAATTAACAGCATTGTCTCTTCTTCCAGAGAACCTGGGATCAACTACCAGCAACTATATGGTAGCCCATCTCCAGTTCCAGGGGATCAGACAGATAGACAGACAGAGATAAAAAGGGCAGGTCTGCCTGGTTTTTCTTTCTTTCTTATCCTTTTAAAATAATGTTCATTTATTTATTTATTTATTTATTTATGTATTTATTAGATATAAGTACATTGTAGTTGTCTTTAGACACTCCAGAAGAGGGTGTCAGATTCTGGAGAATCTAAATCCCTCTTATGGTCTGCATATGATGTACATAAACACAGCCTAACATATACTTCTAAAAATTTAAAGATAGGTGGAGCCACTGAAAGGGCTCAACAATTAAGAGCATTGTCTCTTCTTCCAGAGAACCTGGGATCAACTAACAGCAACAATATGGTGGCCCATCTCCAGTTCCAAGGAATCAGACAGACAGACAGACAGACTGACAGAGGTAAGGATGGAGGCCTGCCTGGTCTTTCTTTCTTTCTTATACTTTTAAAAAAATGTTTATTTATTTATTTATTTATTTATTTATTTATTTATTTATTTATTAGATATAAGTACACTGTAACTGTCTTCAGACACTCTAGAAGAGGGTGTCATCTTCTGGAGAATCTAAATCCCTCTTATGGTCTGCATATGATGTACATAAACACAGCCTCACATATACTTCTAAAAATTTAAAGATGGGTGGGCCCACTGAAAAGGCTCAACAATTAACACCATTGTCTCCTCTTCCAGAGAACGTGGGATCAACTACCAGCAACTATGTGGTGGCCCATCTCAAGTTGCAGGGCATCAGAGAGACAGACAGACAGACAGAGATAAGGATGGAAGGCCTGCCTGATTTATCTTTCTTTCTTATCTTTTTAAAAAATGTTTATTAATTAATTAATTAATTTATTTATTTATTTATTAGATATAAGTACACTGTAGCTGTCTTCAGACTCTCCAGAAAAGGGTGTCAGATTCTGGAGAATCTATATCCCTCTTATGGTCTGCATATGATGTACAGAAACACAGCCTCACATATACTTCTAAAAATTTAAAGATGGTTGGGGCCACTGAAAGGGCTCAACAATTAACAGCATTGTCTCCTCTTCCAGAGGACCTGGGATCAACTACCAGCAACTGTATTGTGGCCCATCTCCAGTTCCAGGCGATCAGACAGACATACATACAGACAAACAGACAAGGATTGCAGACCTGCCTGGTTTTTCTTTCTTTCTTATACATTTTAAAAATGTTTATTTATTTATATATATATTTATTAGATATAAGTACACTGTAGCTGTCTTCAGACACTCCAGAAGAGGGTGTCATATTCTGGAGAATCTAAATCCCTCTTATGGTCTGCATATGATGTACATAAACACAGCCTCACATATATTTCTAAAAATTTGAAGAAGGGTGGGACCACTCTAAAAACTCAACAATTAACAGCATTGTATCCTCTTCCAGAGTACCTGGGATCAACTACCAGCAACTATATGGTGGCCCATCTCCAGTTCCAGGGGATCAGACAGACAGACATACAGACAGTGATAAGGATGGCAGGCCTGCCTGGTCTTTCTTTCTTTCTTATCCTTTTAAAAAAATGTTTATTTATATATTTATTTATGTATTTATTAGATATATGTACACTGTAGCTGCTTTCAGACACTCCAGAAGAGGGTGTCAGATTCTGGAGAATCTAAATCCCTCTTATGGTCTGCATATGATGTACATAAACACAGCCTCACATATACTTCTAAAAATTTAAAGAAGGGTGGGGCCACTCTAAAAGCTCAACAATTAACAGCATTGTCTCCTCTTCCAGAGTACCTGGGATCAACTACCAGCAACTATATGGTGGCCCATCTCCAGTTCCAGGGGATCAGACAGACAGACAGACAGACAGAGATAAGGAGGGCAGGCATGCCTGGTTTTTCTTTCTTTCTTATGCTTTTAAAATAATGTTTATTTATTTATTTATTTATTTATTTATGTATTTATTAGATATAAGTACACTGTAGTTGTCTTCAGACACTCCAGAAGAGGGTGTCAGATTCTGGAGAATCAAAATCCCTCTTATGGTCTACATATGATATACGTAAACACAGCCTAACATATACTTCTAAAAATTTAAAGATAGGTGGAGCCACTGAAAGGGCTCAACAATTAACAGCATTGTCTCTTCTTCCAGAGAACCTGGGATCAACTAACAGCAACTATATGGTGGCCCATCTCCAGTTCCAAGGGTTCAGACAGACAGACAGACAGACTGACAGAGGTAAAGATGGAGGCCTGCGTGGTCTTTCTTTCTTTCTTATACTTTTAAAATAATGTTTATTTATTTATTTATTTATTTATTTATTTATTTATTAGATATAAGTACACTGTAGCTGTCTTCAGACACTCTAGAAGAGGGTGTCATCTTTTGTAGAATCTAAATCGCTCTTATGGTCTGCATATGATGTACATAAACACAGCCTCATATATACTTCTAAAAATTTAAAGATGGGTGGGCCCACTGAAAGGGCTCAACAATTAACACCATTGTCTCCTCTTCCAGAGAACGTGGGATCAACTACCAGCAACTATGTGGTGGCCCATCTCAAGTTGCAGGGGATCAGACAGACAGACAGACAGACAGAGATAAGGATGGCAGGCCTGCCTGGTCTTTCATTCTTTCTTATCCGTTTTTAAAAAAAGTTTATTTATATATTTATTTATGTATTTATTAGATATAAGTACACTGTAGCTGTCTTCAGACTCTCCAGAAGAGGGTGTCAGATTCTGGAGAATCTATATCCCTCTTATAGTCTGCATATGATGTACATAAACACAGCCTCACATATACTTCTAAAAATTTAAAGATGGTTGGGGCCACTGAAAAAGCTCAACAATTAACAGCATTGTCTCCTCTTCCAGAGGACCTGGGATCAACTACCAGCAAATATATTGTGGCCCATCTCCAGTTCCAGGGGATCAGACATACATACATACAGACAGACAGACAAGGATTGCAGGCCTGCCTGGTTTTTCTTTCTTCTTATACATTTTAAAAATGTTTATTTATTTATATATATATTTATTAGATATAAGTACATTGTAGCTGTCTTCAGACACTTCAGAAGAGGGTGTCATATTCTGGAGAATCTATATCCCTCTTATGGACTGCATATGATGTACATAAACACAGCCTCACATATACTTCTAAAAATTTAAAGAAGGGTGGAGCCACTCTAAAAGCTCAACAATTAACAGCATTGTCTCCTCTTCCAGAGTACCTGGGATCAATTACCAGCAACTATATGGTGGCCCATCTCCAGTTCCAGAGGATCAGACAGACAGACATACAGACAGTGATAAGGATGGCAGGCCTGCCTGGTCTTTCTTTCTTTCTTATCCTTTTAAAAAAATGTTTATTTATATATTTATTTATGTATTTATTAGATATAAGTACACTGTAGCTGTCTTCAGACACTCCAGAAGAGGGTGTCAGATTCTGGAGAATCTAAATCCCTCTTATGGTCTGCATATGATGTACATAAACACAGCCTCACATATACTTCTAAAAAATTAAAGATGTGTGGGGCCACTGAGAGGGCTCAACAATTAACAGCATTGTCTCCTCTTTCAGAGAACCTGGGATAAACTACCAGCACCTTATGGTGGCCCATCTCCAGTTCCAGTGGATCAGACAGACAGACAGACAGACAGAGAGACAGAGATAAGGATGGCAGGACTGCCTGGTCTTTCTTTATTTCTTATACTTTTTGAAAAATGTTTATTTATTTATTTATTTATTTATTTATTTATTTATTAGATATAAGTACACTGTAGCCGTCTTCAGACACTCCAGAAGAGGGTGTCAGATTCTGGAGAATCTAAATCCCTCTTATGGTCTGAATATGATGTACATAAACACAGCCTCACATATACTTCTAAAAATTAAAAATAGGTGGGGCCACTGAAAGGACTCAACAATTAACAGCATTGTCTCCTCTTCCAGAGAACCTGGGAACAACTACCAGCACCTAAAAGGTGGCCCATCTCCAGTTCCAGGGGATCAGACAGACAGACAGACAGACAGTGATAAGGATGGCAGGCCTGCCTGGTCTTTCTTTGATTCTTATCCCTTTTAAAAAAAATGTTTATTTATTTATTTATTTATTTATTTATTTATTTATTTATTTATTTATTATTAGATATAAGTACACTGTAGCTGTTCAGACACTCCAGAAGAGGGTGTCAGATTCTGGAGAATCTAAATCCCTCTTATGGTCTGCATATGATGTACATAAACACAGCCTCACATATACTTCTAAAAATTTAAAGAAGGGTGGGGCCACTCTAAAAGCTCAACAATTAACAGCATTGTCTCCTCTTCCAGAGTACCTGGAATCAACTATCAGCAACTATATGGTGGCCCATCTCCAGTTCCAGGGGATCAGACAGACAGACATACAGACAGTGATAAGGATGGCAGGCCTGCCTGGTCTTTCTTTCTGTCTTATCCTTTTAAAAAAATGTTTATTTATATATTTATTTATGTATTTATTAGATATATGTACACTGTAGCTGCTTTCAGACACTCCAGAAGAGGGTGTCATATTCTGGAGAATCTAAATCCCTCTTATGGTCTTCATATGATGTACATAAACACAGCCTCACATATACTTCTAAATATTTAAAGATGGGTGGCGCCACTGAAAGGGCTCAACAATTAACAGCATTGTCTCCTCTTCCAGAGAACCTGGGATCAACGACCAGCAACTATTCGTGGCCCATCTCCAGTTCCCAGGGATCAGATAGACAGACAGACAGACAGACAGAGATATGGATGGCAGGCCTTCCTGGTCTTTCTTTCTTTCTTATCGTTTAAAAAAAATGTTTATTTATATATTTATTTATGTATTTATTAGATATAAGTACACTGTAGCTGTCTTCAGACACTCCAGAAGAGGGTGTCAGATTCTGGAGAATCTAAATCCCTCTTATGGTCTGCATATGATGTACATAAACACAGCCTCACATATACTTCTAAAAATTTAAAGATGTGTGGGGCCACTGAGAGGGCTCAACAATTAACAGCATTGTCTCCTCTCTCAGAGAACCTGGGATAAACTACCAGCACCTTATGGTGGCCCATCTCCAGTTCCAGTGGATCACACAGACAGACAGACAGACAGAGAGACAGAGATAAGGATGGCAGGTCTGCCTGGTCTTTCTTTATTTCTTATACTTTTTAAAAAATGTTTATTTATTTATTTATTTATTTATTTATTTATTTATTTATTAGATATAAGTACACTGTAGCCGTCTTCAGACACTCCAGAAGAGGGTGCCAGATTCTGGAGAATCTAAATCCCTCTTATGGTCTGAATATGATGTACATAAACACAGCCTCACATATACTTCTAAAAATTAAAAATTGGTGGGGCCACTGAAAGGACTCAACAATTAACAGCATTGTCTCCTCTTCCAGAGAACCTGGGAACAACTACCAGCACCTAAAAGGTGGCCCATCTCCAGTTCCAGGGGATCAGACAGACAGACAGACAGACAGTGATAAGGATGGCAGGCCTGCCTGGTCTTTCTTTCTTTCACATCCTTTTTTTAAAAAAATGTTTATTTATTTATTTATTTATTATTTTATTTATTTATTTATTTATTTATTATTAGATATAAGTACACTGTAGCTGTTCAGACACTCCAGAAGAGGGTGTCAGATTCTGGAGAATCTAAATCACTCTTATGGTCTGCATATGATGTACATAAACACAGCCTCACATATACTTCTAAAAATTTAAAGAAGGGTGGGGCCACTCTAAAAGCTCAACAATTAACAGCATTGTCTCCTCTTCCAGAGTACCTGGGATCAACTACCAGCAACTATAAGGTGGCCCATCTCCAGTTCCAGGGGATCAGACAGACAGACATACAGACAGTGATAAGGATGGCAGGCCTGCCTGGTCATTCTTTCTTTCTTATCCTTTTCAAAAAAATGTTTATTTATATATTTATTTATGTATTTATTAGATATAAGTACACTGTAGCTGTATTCAGACACTCCAGAAGACGGTGTCAGATTCTGGAGAATCTAAATCCCTCTTATGGTCTGCATATGATGTACATAAACACAGCCTCACATATACTTCTAAACTTTTAAAGATGTGTGGGGCCACTGAGAGGGCTCAACAATTAACAGCATTGTCTCCTCTTTCAGAGAACCTGGGATAAACTATCAGCACATTATGGTGGCCCATCTCCAGTTCCAGTGGATCAGACAGACAGACAGACAGACAGAGAGACAGAGATAAGGATGGCAGGCCTGCCTGGTCTTTCTTTATTTCTTATACTTTTTAAAAAATGTTTATTTATATATTTATTTATGTATTTATTAAATATATGTACACTCTAGCTGCTTTCAGACACTCCAGAAGAGGGTGTCAGATTCTGGAGAATCTAAATCCCTCTTATGGTCTGCATATGATGTACATAAACACAGCCTCGCATATACTTCTAAAAATTTAAAGATGTGTGGGGCCACTGAGAGGGCTCAACAATTAACAGCATTGTCTCCTCTTTCAGAGAACCTGGGATAAACTACCAGCACCTTATGGTGGCCCATCCCCAGTTCCAGTGGATCAGACAGACAGACAGACAGACAGAGAGACAGAGATGAGGATGGCAGGCCTGCCTGGTCTTTCTTTATTTCTTATACATTTTAAAAACTGTTTATTTATTTATTTATTTATGTATTTATTAGATATAAGTACACTGTAGCCGTCTTCAGACACTCCAGAAGAGGGTGTCAGATTTTAGAGAATCTAAATCCCTCTTATGGTCTGAATATGATGTACATAAACCCAGCCTCATATATACTTCTAAAAATTATAAATAGGTGGGGCCACTGAAAGGACTCAACAATTAACAGCATTGTCTCCACTTCCAGAGAACCAGGGATCAACTACCAGCACAAAAAAGGTGGCCCGTCTCCAGTTCCAGGGGATCAGACAGACAGACAGACAGACAGTGATAAGGATGGCAGGCCTGCCTGGTCTTTCTTTCTTTCTTATCCTTTTTTCAAAAAAATATTTGTTTATTTATTTATTCATTCATTTATTTATTTATTTATTTATTTATTTATTTATTTATTTATTTATTATTAGATATAAGTACACTGTAGCTGTTCAGACACTCCAGAAGAGGGTGTCAGATTCTGGAGAATCTAAATCCCTCTTATGGTCTGCATATGATGTACATAAACACAGCCTCACATATACTTCTAAAAATTTAAAGAAGGGTGGGGCCACTCTAAAAGCTCAACAATTAACAGCATTGTCTCCTCTTCCAGAGTACCTGGGATCAACTACCAGCAACTATATGGTGGCCCATTTCCAGTTCCAGGGGATCAGACAGACAGACATACATAGTGATAAGTATGGCAGGCCTGCCTGGTCTTTCTTTATTTTTATCCTTTTTAAAAAAATGTTTATTTATATATTTATTTATGTATTTATTAGATATAAGTACACTGTAGCTGTCTTCAGACACTCCAGAAGTGGGTGTCAGATTCTGGAGAATTTAAATCCCTTTTATGGTCTGCATATGATGTACATAAACACAGCCTCACATATACTTCTAAAAATTTAAAGACGTGTGGGGCCACTGAGAGGGCTCAACAATTAACAGCATTGTCTCCTCTTTCAGAGAACCTGGGATAAACTACCAGCACCTTATGGTGGCCCATCTCCAGTTCCAGTGGATCAGACAGACAGACAGACAGAGAGACAGAGATATGGATGGCAGGCCTGACTGGTCTTTCTTTATTTCTTATACTTTTTAAAAAATGTTTATTTATTCTTTTATTTATTTATTTATTTATTTATTTATTTATGTATTTATTAGATATAATTACACTGTAGCCGTCTTCAGACACTCCAGAAGATGGTGTCAGATTCTGGAGAATCTAAATCCCTCTTATGGTCTGAATATGATGTACATAAACACAGCCTCACATATACTTGTAAAAATTAAAAATGGGTGGGGCCACTGAAAGGGCTCAACAATTAACAGCATTGTCTCCTCTTCCAGAGAACCTGGGATCAACTACCAGCACCTACAAGGTGGCCCATCTCCAGTTCCAGGGGATCAGACAGACAGACAGTCAGACTGAGATAAGTATGGCAGGCCTGCCTGGTCTTTCTTTCTTTCTTATCCTTTTAAAATAATGTTTATTTATTTATTTATTTATTTATTTATTTATTTATTTATTTATTTATATATGTATGTATTTATTAGATATAAGTACACTGTAGTTGTCTTCAGACACTCCAGAAGAGGGTGTCAGATTCTGGAGTAACTAAATCCCTCTTATGGTCTGCATATGATGTACATAAACACAGCCTAACATATACTTCTAAAAATTTAAAGATAGGTGGAGCCACTGAAAGGGCTCAACAATTAATAGCATTGTCTCCTCTTCCAGAGAAGCTGGGATCAACTAACAGCAACTATATGGTGGCCCATCTGCAGTTCCAAGGTATCAGACAGTCTGACAGACAGACAGACTGACAGAGATTAGGATGGCAGGCCTGCCTGGTCTTTCTTTCTTTATTATCCTTTTTAAAAAATGTTTATTTATTCATGTATTTATTAGATATAAGTACACTGTAGCTGTCTTCAGACACTCCAGAAGAGGGTGTCAGATTCTGGAGAATCTAAATCCCTCTTATGGTCTGCATATGATGTACATAAACACAGACTCACATATACTTCTAAAAATTTAAAGATGGGTAGGGCCACTGATAGGGCTCAACAATTAAGAGCATTGTCTCCTCTTCCAGAGAACCTTGGATCAACTACCAGCACCTATATGGTGGCCCATCTCCAGTTCCAGGGGATCAGAACTACTGATAGACAGACAGACAGAGATAGGGATGGTAGGCCTGCCTGGTCTTTCTTTTTTTCTTATCCGGTTTAAATAATGTTTATTTATTTATTTATTTATTTATTTATTTATTTATTTATTATATAAGTACACTGTAGCTGTCTTAGACACTCCAGAAGAGGGTGTCAGAATCTGGAGTATCTAAATCCTTCTTATGGTCTACATATGATGTACATAAACACAGACTCACATATACTTCTAAAAATTTAAAGATGGGTAGGGCCACTTATAGGGCTCCACAATTAAGAGCATTGTCTCCTCTTCCAGAGAACCTTGGATCAACTACCAGCAACTATATGGTGGCCCATCTCCAGTACCCGGGGATCAGATAGACAGACAGACAGACAGGCAGAGATATGAATGGCAGGCCTGCCTGGTCTTTCTTTCTTTCTTATCCTTTTTAAAAAATGTTTATTTATTTATTTATTTATTTATCTATTTATTTATTAGATATAAGTACACTGTAGCTGTCTTCAGACACTCCAGAAGAGGGTGTCAGATTCTGGAGAATCTAAATCCCTCTTATGGTCTGCATATGATGTACATAAACACAGCCTCACATATACTTATAAATATTTAAAGAAGTGTGGGGCCACTGAAAGGGCTCAACAATTAACCGAATTGTCTCCTCTTCCAGAGAACCTTGGATCAACTACCAGCACTATATGGTGGCCCATCTCCAGTTCCCGGGGATCAGATAGACAGACAGACAGACAGACAGAGATATGGATGGCAGGCCTGCCTGGTCTTTCTTTCTTTCTTATACTTTTTAAAAAATGTTAATTTATTTATTTATTTATTTATCTATTTATTTATTAGATATAAGTACACTGTAGCTGTCTTCAGACACTCCAGAAGAGGGTGTCAGATTCTGGAGAATCTAAATCCCTCTTATGGTCTGCATATGATGTACATAAACACAGCCTCACATATACCTCTAAATATATAAAGATGGGTGGCGCCACTGAAAGGGCTCAACAATTAACAGCATTGTCTCCTCTTCCAGAGTACCTGGGATCAACTACCAGCAACTATATGGTGGCCCATCTCCAGTTCCAGGGGATCAGACAGACAGACATACAGACAGTGATAAGGATGGCAGGCCTGCCTGGTCTTTCTTTCTTTCTTATCCTTTTTAAAATAATGTTTATTTATATATTTATTTAAGTATTTATTAGATATAAGTACACTGTAGCTTTCTTCAGACACTCCAGAAGAGGGTGTCAGATTCTGGAGAATCTAAATCCCTCTTATGGTCTGCATATGATGTACATAAACACAGCCTCACATATACCTCTAAATATTTAAAGATGGGTGGCGCCACTGAAAGGGCTCAACAATTAACAGCATTGTCTCCTCTTGCAGAGTACCTGGGATCAACTACCAGCAACTATATGGTGGCCCATCTCCAGTTCCAGGGGATCAGACAGACAGACATACAGACAGTGATAAGGATGGCAGGCCTGCCTGGTCTTTCTGTCTTTCTTATCCTTTTTAAAAAATGTTTATTTATTTATTTATTTATTTATTTATTTATTTATTTATTTATTTATTATATATAAGTACACTGTAGCTGTCTTCAGTCACTCCAGTAGAGGGTGTCAGATTCTGGAGAATCTAAATCCTCTTATAATCTGAATATGATGTACATAAACACAGCCTCACATAAACTTCTAAATATTTAAAGAAGTGTGGGGCCACTGAAAGGGCTCAACAATTAACCGAATTGTCTCCTCTTCCAGAGAACCTTGGATCAACTACCAGCACTATATGGTGGCCCGTCTCCAGTTCCCGGGGATCAGATAGACAGACAGACAGACAGAGATATGGATGGCAGGCCTGCCTGGTCTTTCTTTCTTTCTTATACTTTTTAAAAAATGTTTATTTATTTATTTATCTGTTTATTTATTAGATATAAGTACACTGTAGCTGTCTTCAGACACTCCAGAAGAGGGTGTCAGATTCTGGAGAATCTAAATCCCTCTTATGGTCTGCATATGATGTACATAAACACAGCCTCACATATACTTCTAATAATTTAAAGATGTGTGGGGCCACTGAGAGGGCTCAACAATTAACAGCATTGTCTCCTCTTTCAGAGAACCTGGGATAAACTACCAGCACCTTATGGTGGCCCATCTCCAGTTCCAGGGGATCAGACAGACAGACAGACAGAGAGACAGAGATAAGGATGGCAGGCCTGCCTGGTCTTTCTTTATTTCTTATACTTTTTAAAAAATGTTTATTTATTTATTTATTTATTTATTTATTTATTTATTTATGTATTTATTAGATATAAGTACACTGTAGCTGTCTTCAGACACTCCAGAAGAGGGTGTCAGATTCTGGAGAATTTAAATCCCTCTTATGGTCTGCATATGATGTACATAAACACAGCCTCACATATACTTCTAAATATTTAAAGATGGGTAGGGCCACTGATAGGGCTCAACAATTAACAGCATTGTCTCCTCTTCCAGAGAACCTGGGATCAACTACCAGCACCTTATGGTGGCCCATCTCCAGTTCCAGTGGATCAGACAGACAGACAGACAGACAGAGATACAGAGATAAGGATGGCAGGCCTGCCTGGTCTTACTTTCTTTCTTATCCTTTTTAAAAAATGTTTATTTATTTATTTATTTATGTATTTATTATACATAAGTACACTGTAGCTGTCTTCAGTCACTCCAGTAGAGGGTGTCAGATTCTGGAGAATCTAAATCCTCTTATAATCTGAATATGATGTACATAAACACAGCCTCACATAAACTTGTAAATATTTAAAGAAGTGTGGGGCCTCTGGAAGGGCTAAACAATTAACCGAATTGTCTCCTCTTCCAGAGAACCTTGGGTCAACTACCAGCACTATATGGTGGCCCATCTCCAGTTCCCGGGGATCAGATAGACAGACAGACAGACAGACAGAGATATGGATGGCAGGCCTGCCTGGTCTTTCTTTCTTTCTTATACTTTTTTAAAAATGTTTATTTATTTATTTATTTATTTATCTATTTATTTTTTAGATATAAGTACACTCTAGCTGTCTTCAGACACTCCAGAAGAGGGTGTCAGATTCTGGAGAATCTAAATCCCTCTTATGGTCTGCATATGATGTACATAAACACAGCCTCACATATACTTCTAAATATTTAAAGATGGGTAGGGCCACTGATAGCGCTCAACAATTAACAGCATTGTCTCCTCTTCCAGAGAACCTGGGATCAACTACCAGCACCTTATGGTGGCCCATCTCCAGTTCCAGTGGATTAGACAGACAGACAGACAGACAGAGAGACAGAGATAAGGATGGCAGGCCTGCCTGGTCTTACTTTCTTTCTTATCCTTTTTTAAAAATGTTTATTTATTTATTTATTTATTTATTTATTTATTATACATAAGTACACTGTAGCTGTCTTCAGTCACTCCAGTAGAGGGTGTCAGATTCTGGAGAATCTAAATCCTCTTATAATCTGAATATGATGTACATAAACACAGCCTCACATAAACTTGTAAATATTTAAAGAAGTGTGGGGCCACTGGAAGGGCTAAACAATTAACCGAATTGTATCCTCTTCCAGAGAACCTTGGATCAACTACCAGCACTATATGGTGGCCCATCTCCAGTTCCCGGGGATCAGATAGACAGACAGACAGACAGACAGAGATATGGATGGCAGGCCTGCCTGGTCTTTCTTTCTTTCTTATACTTTTTAAAAAATGTTTATTTATTTATTTATTTATTTATTTATCTATTTATTTTTTAGATATAAGTACACTCTAGCTGTCTTCAGACACTCCAGAAGAGGGTGTCAGATTCTGGAGAATCTAAATCCCTCTTATGGTCTGCATATGATGTACATAAACACAGCCTCACATATACCTCTAAATATTTAAAGATGGATGGCGCCACTGAAAGGGCTCAACAATTAACAGCATTGTCTCCTCTTCCAGAGTACCTGGGATCAACTACCAGCAACTATATGGTCGCCCATCTCCAGTTCCAGGGGATCAGACAGACAGACATACAGACAGTGATAAGGATGGCAGGCCTGCCTGGTCTTTCTTTCTTTCTTATCCTTTTTAAAAAAAGTTTATTTATTTATTTATTTATTTATTTATTTATTTATTTATTATATATAAGTACACTGTAGCTGTCTTCAGTCACTCCAGTAGAGGGTGTCAGATTCTGGAGAATCTAAATCCTCTTATAATCTGAATATGATGTACATAAACACAGCCTCACATAAACTTCTAAATATTTAAAGAAGTGTGGGGCCACTGAAAGGGCTCAACAATTAACCGAATTGTCTCCTCTTCCAGAGAACCTTGGATCAACTACCAGCACTATATGGTGGCCCATCTCCAGTTCCCGGGGATCAGATAGACAGACAGACAGACAGACAGAGATATGGATGGCAGGCCTGCCTGGTCTTTCTGTCTTTCTTATCCTTTTTAAAAAAAGTTTATTTATTTATTTATTTATTTATTTATTTATTTATTATATATAAGTACACTGTAGCTGTCTTCAGTCACTCCAGTAGAGGGTGTCAGATTCTGGAGAATCTAAATCCTCTTATAATCTGAATATGATGTACATAAACACAGCCTCACATAAACTTCTAAATATTTAAAGAAGTGTGGGGCCACTGAAAGGGCTCAACAATTAACCGAATTGTCTCCTCTTCCAGAGAACCTTGGATCAACTACCAGCACTATATGGTGGCCCATCTCCAGTTCCCGGGGGTCAGATAGACAGACAGACAGACAGACAGAGATATGGATGGCAGGCCTGCCTGGTCTTTCTTTCTTTCTTATACTTTTTAAAAAATGTTTATTTATTTATTTATCTGTTTATTTATTAGATATAAGTACACTGTAGCTGTCTTCAGACACTCCAGAAGTGGGTGTCAGATTCTGGAGAATCTAAATCCCTCTTATGGTCTGCATATGATGTACATAAACACAGCCTCACATATACCTCTAAATACTTAAAGATGGGTGGCGCCACTGAAAGGGCTCAACAATTAACAGCATTGTCTCCACTTCCAGAGTACCTGGGATCAACTACCAGCAACTATATGGTGGCCCATCTCCAGTTCCAGGGGATCAGACAGACAGACATACAGATAATGATAAGGATGGCAGGCCTGCCTGGTCTTTCTTTCTTTCTTATCCTTTTTAAAAAAATGTTTATTTATATATTTATTTATGTATTTATTAGATATAAGTACACTGTAGCTGTCTTCAGACACTCCAGAAGAGGGTGTCAGATTCTGGAGAATCTAAATCCCTCTTATGGTCTGCATATGATGTACATAAACACAGCCTCACATATACCTCTAATAATTTAAAGATGTGTGGGGCCACTGAGAGGGCTCAACAATTAACAGCATTGTCTCCTCTTTCAGAGAACCTGGGATAAACTACCAGCACCTTATGGTGGCCCATCTCCAGTTCCAGGGGATCAGACAGACAGACAGACAGAGAGACAGAGATAAGGATGGCAGGCCTGCCTGGTCTTTCTTTATTTCTTATACTTTTTAAAAAAATGTTTATTTATTTATTTATTTATTTATGTATTTATTAGATATAAGTACACTGTAGCTGTCTTCAGCACTCCAGAAGAGGGTGTCAGATTCTGGAGAATCTAAATCCCTCTTATGGTCTGCATATGATGTACATAAACACAGCCTCACATATACTTCTAAATATTTAAAGATGGGTAGGGCCACTGATAGGGCTCAACAATTAACAGCATTGTCTCCTCTTCCAGAAAACCTGGGATCAACTACCAGCACCTTATGGTGGCCCATCTCCAGTTCCAGTGGATCAGACAGACAGACAGAGAGACAGAGATAAGGATGGCAGGCCTGCCTGGTCTTACTTTCTTTCTTATCCTTTTAAAAAATGTTTATTTATTTATTTATTTATGTATTTATTATACATAAGTACACTGTAGCTGTCTTCAGTCACTCCAGTAGAGGGTGTCAGATTCTGGAGAATCTAAATCCTCTTATAATCTGAATATGATGTACATAAACACAGCCTCACATAAACTTCTAAATATTTAAAGAAGTGTGGGGCCACTGGAAGGGCTAAACAATTAACCGAATTGTCTCCTCTTCCAGAGAACCTTGGGTCAACTACCAGCACTATATGGTGGCCCATCTCCAGTTCCCGGGGATCAGATAGACAGACAGACAGACAGACAGAGATATGGATGGCAGGCCTGCCTGGTCTTTCTTTCTTTCTTATACTTTTTAAAAAATGTTTATTTATTTATTTATTTATTTATCTATTTATTTTTTAGATATAAGTACACTCTAGCTGTCTTCAGACACTCCAGAAGAGGGTGTCAGATTCTGGAGAATCTAAATCCCTCTTATGGTCTGCATATGATGTACATAAACACAGCCTCACATATACTTCTAAATATTTAAAGATGGGTAGGGCCACTGATAGCGCTCAACAATTAACAGCATTGTCTCCTTTTCCAGAGAACCTGGGATCAACTACCAGCACCTTATGGTGGCCCATCTCCAGTTCCAGTGGATCAGACAGACAGACAGACAGACAGAGAGACAGAGATAAGGATGGCAGGCCTGCCTGGTCTTACTTTCTTTCTTATCCTTTTTAAAAAATGTTTATTTATTTATTTATTTATTTATTTATTTATTTATTTATTATACATAAGTACACTGTAGCTGTCTTCAGTCACTCCAGTAGAGGGTGTCAGATTCTGGAGAATCTAAATCCTCTTATAATCTGAATATGATGTACATAAACACAGCCTCACATAAACTTGTAAATATTTAAAGAAGTGTGGGGCCACTGGAAGGGCTAAACAATTAACCGAATTGTCTCCTCTTCCAGAGAACCTTGGATCAACTACCAGCACTATATGGTGGCCCATCTCCAGTTCCCGGGGATCAGATAGACAGACAGACAGACAGACAGAGATATGGATGGCAGGCCTGCCTGGTCTTTCTTTCTTTCTTATACTTTTTAAAAAATGTTTATTTATTTATTTATTTATTTATCTATTTATTTTTTAGATATAAGTACACTCTAGCTGTCTTCAGACACTCCAGAAGAGGGTGTCAGATTCTGGAGAATCTAAATCCCTCTTATGGTCTGCATATGATGTACATAAACACAGCCTCACATATACCTCTAAATATTTAAAGATGGATGGCGCCACTGAAAGGGCTCAACAATTAACAGCATTGTCTCCTCTTCCAGAGTACCTGGTATCAACTACCAGCAACTATATGGTGGCCCATCTCCAGTTCCAGGGGATCAGACAGACAGACATACAGACAGTGATAAGGATGGCAGGCCTGCCTGGTCTTTCTTTCTTTCTTTCTTATCCTTTTTAAAAAAATGTTTATTTATATATTTATTTATGTATTTATTAGATATAAGTACACTGTATCTGTTTTCAGACACTCCAGAAGAGTTTGTCAGATTCTGGAGAATCTAAATCCCTCTTATGGTCTGCATATGATGTACATAAACACAGCCTCACATATACTTCTAAAAATTTAAAGATGTGTGGGGCCACTGAGAGGGCTCAACAATTAACAGCATTGTCTCCTCTTTCAGAGAACCTGGGATAAACTACCAGCACCTTATGGTGGCCCATCTCCAGTTCCAGGGGATCAGACAGACAGACAGACAGAGAGACAGAGATAAGGATGGCAGGCCTGCCTGGTCTTTCTTTATTTCTTATACTTTTTAAAAAATGTTTATTTATTTATTTATTTATTTATGTATTTATTAGATATAAGTACACTGTAGCTGTCTTCAGACACTCCTGAAGAGGGTGTCAGATTCTGGAGAATCTAAATCCCTCTTATGGTCTGCATATGATGTACATAAACACAGCCTCACATATTCTTCTAAATATTTAAAGATGGGTAGGGCCCCTGATAGGGCTCAACAATTAACAGCATTGTCTCCTCTTCCAGAGAACCTGGGATCAACTACCAGCAACTTTATGGTAGCCCAACTCCAGTTCCAGGGGATCAGACAGACAGACAGACAGACAGAGATAAGGATGGCAGGCCTGCCTGGTCTTACATTCTTTCTTATCCTTTTTAAAAAATGTTTATTTATTTATTTATTTATTTATTTATTTATTTATTTATTTATTTATTATACATAAGTACACTGTAGCTGTCTTCAGTCACTCCAGTAGAGGGTGTCAGATTCTGGAGAATCTAAATCCTCTTATAATCTGAATATGATGTACATAAACACAGCCTCACATAAACTTCTAAATATTTAAAGAAGTGTGGGGCCACTGAAAGGGCTAAACAATTAACCGAATTGTCTCCTCTTCCAGAGAACCTTGGATCAACTACCAGCACTATATGGTGGCCCATCTCCAGTTCCTGGGGATCAGATAGACAGACAGACAGACAGACAGAGATTTGGATGGCAGGCCTGCCTGGTCTTTCTTTCTTTCTTATACTTTTTAAAAAATATTTATTTATTTATTTATTTATTTATCTATTTATTTATTAGATATAAGTACACTGTAGCTGTCTTCTGACACTCCAGAAGAGGGTGTCAGATTCTGGAGAATCTAAATCCCTCTTATGGTCTGCATATGATGTACATAAACACAGCCTCACATATACCTCTAAATATTTAAAGATGGGTGGCGCCACTGAAAGGGCTCAACAATTAACAGCATTGTCTCCTCTTCCAGAGTACCTGGGATCAACTACCAGCAACTCTATGGTGGCCCATCTCGAGTTCCAGGGGATCAGACAGACAGACATACAGACAATGATAAGGATGGCAGGCCTGCCTGGTCTTTCTTTCTTTCTTATCCTTTTTAAAAAAATGTTTATTTATATTTATTCATGTATTTATTAGATATAAGTACACTGTAGCTGTCTTCAGACACTCCAGAAGAAGGTGTCAGATTCTGGAGAATCTAAATCCCTCTTATGGTCTGCATATGATGTACATAAACACAGCCTCACATATACCTCTAAATATTTAAAGATGGGTGGCGCCACTGAAAGGGCTCAACAATTAACAGCATTGTCTCCTCTTCCAGAGTACCTGGGATCAACTACCAGCAACTATATGGTGGCCCATCTCCAGTTCCAGGGGATCAGACAGACAGACATACAGACAGTAAAAAGGATGGCAGGCCTGCCTGGTCTTTCTTTCTTTCTTATCCTTTTTTAAAAAATGTTTATTTATATATTTATTTATGTATTTATTAGATATAAGTACACTGTAGCTGTCTTCAGACACTCCAGAAGAGGGTGTCAGATTCTGGAGAATCTAAATCCCTCTTATGCTCTGCATATGATGTACATAAACACAGCCTCACATATACTTCTAAAAATTAAAAATGGGTGGGGCCACTGAAAGGGCTCAACAATTAACAGCATTGTCTCCTCTTCCAGAGAACCTGGGATCAACTACCAGCAACTACAAGGTGGCCCATCTCCAGTTCCAGGGGATCAGACAGACAGACAGACAGACAGAGATTAGGATGGCAGGCCTGCCTGGTCTTTCTATCTTTCTTATCCTTTTAAAATAATGTTTATTTATTTATTTATATTTATTTATATATGTATTTATTAGATATAAGTACACTGTAGTTGTCTTCAGACACTCCAGAAGAGGGTGTCAGATTCTGGAGAATATAAATCCCTCTTATGGTCTGCATATGATGTACATAAACACAGCCTAACATATACTTCTAAAAATTTAAAGATAGTTGGAGCCACTGAAAGGGCTCAACAATTAACAGCATTGTCTCCTCTTCCAGAGAACCTTGGATCAACTACCAGCACTATATGGTGGCCCATCTCCAGTTCCCGGGGATCAGACAGACAGACAGACAGACAGAGAGACAGAGATAAGGATGGCAGGCCTGCCTGGTCTTTCTTTATTTCTTATACTTTTTAAAAAATGTTTATTTATTTATTTATTTATTTATTTATTTATTTATTAGATATAAGTACACTGTAGCTGTCTTCAGACACTCCAGAAGATGTTGTCAGATTCTGGAGAATCTAAATCCCTCTTATGGTCTGCATATGATGTACATAAACACAGCCTCACATATACTTCTAAATATTTAAAGATGGGTAGGGCCACTGATAGGGCTCAACAATTAACAGCCTTGTCCTCTCTTCCAGAGAACCTGGGATCAACTACCAGCAACTTTATGGTAGCCCAACTCCAGTTCCAGGGGATCAGACAATCAGACAGACAGACAGAGATAAGGATGGCAGGCCTGCCTGGTCTTAATTTCTTTCTTATCCTTTTTAAAAAATGTTTATTTATTTATTTATTTATTTATTTATTTATTTATTTATTATATATAAGTACAGTGTAGCTGTCTTCAGACACTCCAGTAGAGGGTGTCAGATTCTGGAGAATCTAAATCCTCTTATAATCTGAATATGATGTACATAAACACAGCCTCACATAAACTTCTAAATATTTAAAGAAGTGTGGGGCCACTGAAAGGGCTCAACAATTAACCGAATTGTCTCCTCTTCCAGAGAACCTTGGATCAACTACCAGCACTATATGGTGGCCCATCTCCAGTTCCCGGGGATCAGATAGACAGACAGACAGACAGACAGAGATATGGATGGCAGGCCTGCCTGGTCTTTCTTTATTTCTTATACTTTTTAAAAAATGTTTATTTATTTATTTATTTATTTATCTATTTATTTATTAGATATAAGTACACTGTAGCTGTCGTCAGACACTCCAGAAGAGGGTGTCAGATTCTGGAGAATCTAAATCCCTCTTCTGGTCTGCATATGATGTACATAAACACAGCCTCACATATACCTCTAAATATTTAAAGATGGGTGGTGCCACTGAAAGGGCTCAACAATTAACAGCATTGTCTCCTCTTGCAGAGTACCTGGGATCAACTACCAGCAACTATATGGTGGCCCATCTCCAGTTCCAGGGGATCAGACAGACAGACATACAGACATTGATAAGGATGGCAGGCCTGCCTGGTCTTTCTTTCTTTCTTATCTTTTTAAAAAAATGTTTATTTATATATTTATTCATGTATTTATTAGATATAAGTACACTGTAGCTGTCTTCAGACACTCCAGAAGAGGGTGTCAGATTGTGGAGAATCTAAATCCCTCTTATGGCCTGCATATGATGTACATAAACACAGCCTCACATATACTTCTAAAAATTTAAAGATGTGTGGGGCCACTGAGAGGGCTCAAAAATTAACAGCATTGTCTCATCTTTCAGAGTACCTGGGATAAACTACCAGCACCTTTTGGTGGCTCATCTCCAGTTCCAAGGGATCAGACAGACAGACATACAGACAGTGATAAGGATGGCAGGCCTGCCTGGTCTTTCTTTCTTTCTTATCCTTTTTAAAAAAAATGTTTATTTATATATTTATTCATGTATTTATTAGATATAAGTACACTGTAGCTGTCTTCAGACACTCCAGAAGAAGGTGTCAGATTCTGGAGAATCTAAATCCCTCTTATGGTCTGCATATGATGTACATAAACACAGCCTCACATATACCTCTAAATATTTAAAGATGGGTGGCGCCACTGAAAGGGCTCAACAATTAACAGCATTGTCTCCTCTTCCAGAGTACCTGGGATCAACTACCAGCAACTATATGGTGGCCCATCTCCAGTTCCAGGGGATCAGACAGACAGACATACAGACAGTGAAAAGGATGGCAGGCCTGCCTGGTCTTTCTTTCTTTCTTATCCTTTTTAAAAAAATGTTTATTTATATATTTATTTATGTATTTATTAGATATAAGTACACTGTAGCTGTCTTCAGACACTCCAGAAGAGGGTGTCAGATTCTGGAGAATCTAAATCCCTCTTATGGTCTGCATATGATGTACATAAACACAGACTCACATATACTTCTAAAAATTTAAAGATGTGTGGGACCACTGAGAGGGCTCAACAATTAACAGCATTGTCTCCTCTTTCAGAGAACCTGGGAAAAAATACCAGCACCTTATGGTGGCCCATCTCCAGTTCCAGTGGATCAGACTGACAGACAGACAGACAGAGAGACAGAGATAAGGATGGCAGGCCTGCCTGGTCTTTCTTTATTTCTTATACTTTTTAAAAAATGTTTATTTATTTATTTATTTATTTATTTATTTATTTATTTATGTATTTATTAGATATAAGTACACTGTAGCTGTCTTCAGACACTCCAGAAGATGTTGTCAGATTCTGGAGAATCTAAATCCCTCTTATGGTCTGCATATGATGTACATAAACACAGCCTCACATATACTTCTAAATATTTAAAGATGGGTAGGGCCACTGATAGGGCTCAACAATTAACAGCCTTGTCCTCTCTTCCAGAGAACCTGGGATCAACTACCAGCAACTTTATGGTAGCCCAACTCCAGTTCCAGGGGATCAGACAGACAGACAGACAGACAGAGATAAGGATGGCAGGCCTGCCTGGTCTTACTTTCTTTCTTATCCTTTTTAAAAAATGTTTATTTATTTATTTATTTATTTATTTATTTATTATATATAAGTACAGTGTAGCTGTCTTCAGACACTCCAGTAGAGGGTGTCAGATTCTGGAGAATCTAAATCCTCTTATAATCTGAATATGATGTACATAAACACAGCCTCACATAAACTTCTAAATATTTAAAGAAGTGTGGGGCCACTGAAAGGGCTCAACAATTAACCGAATTGTCTCCTCTTCCAGAGAACCTTGGATCAACTACCAGCACTATATGGTGGCCCATCTCCAGTTCCCGGGGATCAGATAGACAGACAGACAGACAGACAGAGATATGGATGGCAGGCCTGCCTGGTCTTTCTTTATTTCTTATACTTTTTAAAAAATGTTTATTTATTTATTTATTTATTTATCTATTTATTTATTAGATATAAGTACACTGTAGCTGTCGTCAGACACTCCAGAAGAGGGTGTCAGATTCTGGAGAATCTAAATCCCTCTTCTGGTCTGCATATGATGTACATAAACACAGCCTCACATATACCTCTAAATATTTAAAGATGGGTGGCGCCACTGAAAGGGCTCAACAATTAACAGCATTGTCTCCTCTTGCAGAGTACCTGGGATCAACTACCAGCAACTATATGGTGGCCCATCTCCAGTTCCAGGGGATCAGACAGACAGACATACAGACATTGATAAGGATGGCAGGCCTGCCTGGTCTTTCTTTCTTTCTTATCTTTTTAAAAAAATGTTTATTTATATATTTATTCATGTATTTATTAGATATAAGTACACTGTAGCTGTCTTCAGACACTCCAGAAGAGGGTGTCAGATTGTGGAGAATCTAAATCCCTCTTATGGTCTGCATATGATGTACATAAACACAGCCTCACATATACTTCTAAAAATTTAAAGATGTGTGGGGCCACTGAGAGGGCTCAACAATTAACAGCATTGTCTCATCTTTCAGAGTACCTGGGATCAACTACCAGCAACTATATGGTGGCCCATCTCGAGTTCCAGGGATTCAGACAGACAGACAGACTGACAGAGATAAGGATGGAGGCCTGCCTGGTCTTTCTTTCTTTCTTATACTTTTAAGAAATGTTTATTAATTTAAGTATGTATTTATTAGTTTTAAGTACAAGGTAGCTGTCTTCAGACACTCTAAAAGAGGGTGTCATCTTCTGGAGAATCTAAATCCCTCTTATGGTCTGCATATGATGTACATAAACACAGCCTCACATATATTTCTAAAAATTTAAAGATGGGTGGGCCCACTGAAAGGGCTCAACAATTAACAGCATTGTCTCTTCTTCCAGAGAACGTGGGATCAACTACCAGCAACTATATGGTGGCCCATCTCAAGTTCCAGGGGATAAGACAGACAGACAGACAGACAGAGATAAGGATGGCAGGCCTGCCTGATTTTTCTTTCTTTCTTATCCTTTTTAAAAAATGTTTATTAATTTATTTATTTATTTATTCATTTATTTATTTATTTATTTATGTATTTATTAGATGTAAGTACACTGTAGCTGTCTTCAGACTCTCCAGTAGAGGGTGTCAGATTCTGGAGAATCAATATCCCTCATATGGTCTGCATATGATGTACATGAACACAGCCTCACATATACTTCTAAAAATTTAAAGATGGGTGGGGCCACTGAAAGGGCTCAACAATTAACAGCATTGTCTCCTCTTCCAGAGAAACTGGGTTCAACTACCAGCAACTATATGGTGGCCCATCTCCAGTTTCAGGGTATCTGACAGATAGACACACAGACAGAGAGACAGACAAGGTGGCAGGCCTGCCTGGTCTTTCTTTCTTTCTTATTATTTTTAAAAAATGGTTATTTATTTATTTATGTTTTTATTAGATATAAGTACAATGTAGCTGTCTTCAGTCACTCCAGAAGAGGGTGTCAGATTCTGGAGAATCTATATCCCTCTTATGGTCTGCATATGATGTACATAAACACAGCCTCACATTTACTTCTAAAAATTTAAAGATGTGTGGGGCCAATGAAAGGGATCAACAATTAACAGCATTGTCTCCTCTTATAGAGAACATGGGATCAACTACCAGCAACTATATGGTGGCCCATCTCCAGTTCCAGGGGATCAGACAGACAGACAGACAGACAGATAGAGTTAAGAATGGCAGGCCTACCTGGTCTTTCATTCTTTCTTATCCTTTTTAAAAAAATGTTTATTAATTTAAGTATGTATTTATTAGATATAAGTACACTGTAGCTGTCTTCAAACACTCCCGAAGAGGGTGTCAGATTCTGGAGAATCTATATCCCTCTTATGGTCTGCATATGATGTACATGAACACAGCCTCACATATACTTCTAAAAATTTAAAGATGGGTGGGGCCACTGAAAGGGCTCAACAATTAACAGCACTGACTCCTCTTCCAGAGAACCTGGGATCAACTACCAGCAATTATATGGTGGCCCATCTCCAGTTCCAGAAGATCAGACAGACAGACAGACAGACAAACAAGGATGGCAGGCCTGCCTGGTCTCTCTTTCTTTATTATCGTTTTAAAAAAATGTTTATTTGTTTATTTATGAATTTATTAGATATAAGTACACTGTAGCTGTCTTCAGACACTCTAGAAGAGTGTGTCATCTTCTGGAGAATCTAAATCCCTCTTATGGTCTGCATATGATGTACATAAACACAGCCTCACATATACTTCTAAAAATTTAAAGATGGGTAGGGCCACTGAAAGGGCTCAACAATTAACAGCATTGTCTCCTCTTACAGAGGACCTGGGATCAACTACCAGCAACTATATTGTGGCCCATCTCCAGTTCCAGGGGATCAGACAGACATACAGACAGACAGACAGACAAGGATTGCAGGCCTGCCTGGTTTTTCTTTCTTTCTTATACATTTTAAAAATGTTTATTTATTTATATATGTATTTCTTAGATATAAGTACACTGTAGCTTTCTTTAGACACTCCAGAGGAGGGTGTCAGATTCTGGAGAATCTAAATCCCTCTTATGGTCTGCATATGATGTACATAAACACAGCCTCACATATACTTCTAAAAATTTAAAGAAGGGTGGGGCCACTCTAAAAGCTCAACAATTAACAGCATTGTCTCCTCTTCCAGAGTACCTGGGATCAACTACCAGCAACTATATGGTGGCCCATCTCCAGTTCCAGGGGATCAGACAGACAGACATACAGACAGTGAAAAGGATGGCAGGCCTGCCTGGTCTTTCTTTCTTTCTTATCCTTTTTAAAAAAATGTTTATTTATATATTTATTTATGTATTTATTAGATATAAGTACACTGTAGCTGTCTTCAGACACTCCAGAAGAGGGTGTCAGATTCTGGAGAATCTAAATCCCTCTTATGCTCTGCATATGATGTACATAAACACAGCCTCACATATACTTCTAAAAATTAAAAATGGGTGGGGCCACTGAAAGGGCTCAACAATTAACAGCATTGTCTCCTCTTCCAGAGAACCTGGGATCAACTACCAGCAACTACAAGGTGGCCCATCTCCAGTTCCAGGGGATCAGACAGACAGACAGACAGACAGAGATTAGGATGGCAGGCCTGCCTGGTCTTTCTTTCTTTCTTATCCTTTTAAAATAATGTTTATTTATTTATTTATATTTATTTATATATGTATTTATTAGATATAAGTACACTGTAGTTGTCTTCAGACACTCCAGAAGAGGGTGTCAGATTCTGGAGAATATAAATCCATCTTATGGTCTGCATATGATGTACATAAACACAGCCTAACATATACTTCTAAAAATTTAAAGATAGTTGGAGCCACTGAAAGGGCTCAACAATTAACAGCATTGTCTCCTCTTCCAGAGAACCTGGGATCAAATAACAGCAACTATATGGTGGCCCATCTCCAGTTCCAAGGGATCAGACAGACTGACAGACAGACAGACTGACAGAGATAAGGATGGCAGGCCTGCCTGGTCTATCTTTCTTTCTTATCCTTTTTAAAAAATGTTTATTTATTTATTTATATGTTTATTAGATATAAGTACACTGTAGCCGTCTTCAGACACTCCAGAAGAAGGTGTCAGATTCTGGAGAATCTAAATCCCTCTTATGGTCTGCATATGATGTACATAAACACAGCCTCACATATACTTCTAAATATTTAAAGAAGTGTGGGGCCACTGAAAGGGCTCAACAATTAAGAGCATTGTCTCCTCTTCCAGAGAACCTTGGATCAACTACCAGCAACTATATCGTGGCCCATCTCCAGTTCCAGGGGATCAGACAGACAGACAGACAGATATAAGGATGGCAGGCCTGCCTGGTCTTACTTTCTTTCTTATCCTTTTTAAAAAATGTTTATTTATTTATTTATTTTTTATTTATTTATTACATATAAGTACACTGTAGCTGTCTTCAGACACTCCAGTAGAGGGTGTCAGATTCTGGAGAATCTAAATCCTCTTATAATTTGAATATGATGTACATAAACACAGCCTCACATATACTTCTAAATATTTAAAGAAGTGTGCGGCCACTGAAAGGGCTCAACAATTAAGAGCATTGTCTCCTCTTCCAGAGAACCTTGGATCAACTACCAGCAACTATATGGTGGCCCATCTCCAGTTCCCGGGGATCTGATAGACAGACAGACAGACAGGCAGAGATATGGATGGCAGGCCTGCCTGGTCTTTCTTTCTTATCCTTTTTAAAAAATGTTTATTTATTTATTTATTTATTTATTTATGTATTTAGTAGATATAAGTACACTGTAGCTTTTCAGACACTACAGAAGAGCGTGTCAGATTCTGGAGAATCTAAATCCCTCCTATGGTCTGCATATGATGTACATAAACACAGCCTCACATATACTTCTAAAAATTTAAAGAAGGGTGGGGCCACTCTAAAAGCTCAACAATTAACAGCATTGTCTCCTCTTCCAGAGTACCTGGGATCAACTACCAGCAACTATATGGTGGCCCTTCTCCAGTTCCAGGGGATCAGACAGACAGACATACAGACAGTGCTAAGGATGGCAGGCCTGCCTGGTCTTTCTTTCTTTCTTATCCTTTTTAAAAAAATGTTTATTTATATATTTATTTATGTATTTATTAGATATAAGTACACTGTAGCTGTCTTCAGACACTCCAGAAGAGGGTGTCAGATTCTGGAGAATCTAAATCCCTCTTATGGTCTGCATATGATGTACATAAACAAAGCCTCACATATACTTCTAAAAATTTAAAGATGTGTGGGGCCACTGAGAGGGCTCAACAATTAACAGCATTGTCTCCTCTTTCAGAAAACCTGGGATAAACTACCAGCACCTTATGGTGGCCCAACTCCAGTTCCAGTGGATCAGACAGACAGACAGACAGAGAGACAGAGATAAGGATGGCAGGCCTGCCTGGTCTTACTTTATTTCTTATACTTTTAAAAAAATGTTTATTTATTTATTTATTCATTTATTTATGTATTTATTAGATATAAGTACACTGCAGCCGTCTTCAGACACTCCAGAAGAGGGTGTCAGATTCTGGAGAATCTAAATCCCTCTTATGGTTTGAATAAGATGTACATAAACACAGCCTCACATATACTTCTAAAAATTAAAAATGGGTGGGGCCACTGAAAGGTCTCAATAATTAACAGCATTGTCTCCTCTTCCAGAGAACGTGGGATCAACTACCAGCACCTACAAGGTCGCCCATCTCCAGTTCCACGGGATCAGACAGACAGACAGACAGAGATAAGGATGGCAGGCCTGCCTGGTCTTTCTTTCTTTCTTATCCTTTTTAAAAAATATTTATTTATTTATTTATTTATTTATTTATTTATGTATTTCTTAGATATAATTACACTGTAGCTTTCTTTAGACACTCCAGAGGAGGGTGTCAGATTCTGGAGAATGTAAATCCCTCTTATGGTCTGCATATGATGTACATAAACACAGCCTCACATATACTGAGCTGAGGTGTCACAGGCCAACTGCTGGAATTTCTGAGTACCACCTAGATAGAGAAAAGCTATGCTGTGGTTGCTTAATTTATGTATTTTATTATTTCTATTTGTTGTTTTGTTTTGTTTTATTTGTTTTTAGAGAAGTCCTCAGTCTGTAGCTCTGGCTGACCCAGGACTGCCTACTTGTGTTAATTAGGGTTTCACAGCTGGGAACAGACACCAAGAGCAAGGTAAGGCTTAGAAAACCCTACATTCAGTGGTCGCTCAAGCTCTTAATGAGAGCACTCTGTAGGCAGAGGCAGTCAGTTTCTGAGTTTGAGGCCACCCTGGTGAAAGACAGGGCTAGGGTAGGGGCTAGGGTGAGGAAAGAAAGAAAGAAAGAAAGAAAAGTTTATAATAAAAAGTTTTTATAAAAGTTTTATAAAAAGTGTTAAAGTTTTTAAAAATTAAAAAAAAAAATAATACCAGATCACCATCACACAGCATTGGCTGTCTTCAGGTGTATCCTTTCAGCCTCCAAACAAAAAACAATGGCTGGCTGTCTTCAGGTGTATCCTATTCTCGAGTCTTATTTCCAACCTGAGAGCTGGGCTGAGCTGCCTCATTATGTAATTGCAAACCTTCCTTGGTTTGTCTTTTCCTTTTCTAAGACTAACAGGCCTTTTTCTATTTATTGAATATGCTCATGACTGTCCTTTAGATATAGTAAATATAACTGTTGCTTATAAAACTTGTTTTCTAGGAATTTTTAAAGGGCAATGGCAGAGTTTATTTATAAAAAAATATTTTGCATTTATTTATTTTTGTGAGTGATGAAGCTCAGGTCTTCAAACTCGTCAGGAGGTATGATTACCTCCCCTCTCTCTCAACCCCTCTCTCTCCTCTCTCAATGATTGTGTAAGAATGTTTTGCATGTGTATGGTGTGCCCACAGACTCCAGAACAGAGTATTAGATCCCCTGGAACTGGAGATGGGCCACCATATATAAAACTGGTAATTGAGCCCAGGTTCTCTGGAAGAGGAGACAATGCTCTTAATTGTTGAGCCCTCTCTGTAGCCACATCTTTCTTTTTTTTTTTTTTTGAGTATATGTGAGGCTGTGTTTATATACATCATATGCAGACAATAAGAATGATTTAGATTCTTCAGATTCTGACACCCTCTTCTGGACTGTCTGAAGATAGCTACAGCATACTTAAATATAATAAATAAATAAATCTTTAAAAAGAAAAGGAAAAGTAAAAAAGAAAGAACAGGCCTGCCATATGCATGTTCATAGAGGAAAATGGGAGAGACCCCAATCTAACCTCAGCAGGGTGCTTCCTTCTGGATGGTAGCTCACAGTTTCATCCCAGCAAGACAGGCAAATCATTGAGTTCAAGGACAGTAAGGTTCAGGACAGCCAAGGTTAGGAAGGAAAAGGGTCTATGTTGAGAATACAAACCGACAAAACAACAACTAGGAAAAAGAAGTGACAGTGTAACTTGGGGTAGGGTACCAACAAGAGAAAGCTTTCTGTTACCAATTACAAACACCAGTAGCTTTGCACACTTCTGCCCAGGTCCCTGCCTTCCTTTCTAGGAATTTTAAGGATGCCAGGGGGTGGGGGAATCCAGATTAAATTTTTAAAAACAAAGACTTGGTCTTTGATGTCTATAGGAAGCCCTTCTCAGTGCCTTTAACTACCACTGAACTTTCAGGGCTGTGACTCAACTGTAACAAGGAACAGGGATAAGAACCTGCAGCCTTTGAAAACAACTATTTTTTTAAAGTGGGGGACACAAATCAGCAGTAGAACCCCTCAGGTTCAGCCATAATACTTGTTAGGGAAAGAGACTCAATGTCCGGAGCTGAGGTCTCATGGGTGAACTGCTTCAAGCTCTGAGTATCATTGAAAGAAAGAAAAGATATCATGTGGTTGCTTAATTTATTTATTTTATTATTTCTATTTTTTGTTTTCTTTTGTTTTGTTTTAGAAAAGGCCTCAGTCTGTAGCTATGGCTGACCTAGGACAGACTACATGTGTTAATTAGGGTTTCACAGCTGAGAAACAGACCATACCTATGTAAGACTTAGAAAACCCAACAGTCAGTGGTGGCTCGAGCTCTTAATGAGAGCACTCTGGAGGCAGAGGCAGTCAGTTTCTGAGTTCGAGGCCAGCCTGGTTAAAGACAGGGATAGGCAGGGCTAGGCAAGGCAGGGCTGGGCTAGGCTAGGCTAGGCAAGGGGCTGGGCTAGTCAAGGCAAGGGACTAGGCTAGGCTACTCAAGGGGATAGGCAAGACAGACAGACAGAGAGAAGGACAGACAAGGATGGCAGGCCTGCCTGGTTTTTCTTTCTTTCTTATCCCTTTTAAAAAATGTTTGTTTATTTATTTATTTATTTATTTATTTATTTATTTATTTATTAAATATACGTACACTGTAGCTGTCTTCAGACACTCCAGAAGAGGGTGTCAGATTCTGGAGAATCTATATCCCTCTTATTGTCTGCATATGATGTACATAAACACAGCCTCACATATACTTCTAAAAATTTAAAGAAGGGTGGGGCCACTCTAAAAGCTCAACAATTAACAGCATTTTCTCCTCTTCCAGAGTACCTGGGATCAACTACCAGCAACTATATGGTGGCCCATCTCCAGTTCCAGGGGATCAGACAGACAGACATACAGACAGTGATAAGGATGGCAGGCCTGCCTGGTCTTTCTTTCTTTCTTATCCTTTTTTAAAAAAATGTTTGTTTATTTATTTATTTATTTATTTATTTATTAGATATAAGTACACTGTAGCTGTCTTCAGACACTCCAGAAGAGGGTGTCAGATTGTGGAGAATCTAAATCCCTCTTATGGTCTTCATGTGATGTACATAAACAAGGCCTCACATATACTTCTTAAAATTTAAAGATGTGTGGGGACAGTGAGAGGGCTCAACAATTAACAGCATTGTCTCCTCTTTCAGAGAACCTGGGATAAACTACCAGCACCTTATGGTGGCCCATCTCCAGTTCCAGTGGATCAGACAGACAGACAGAGAGACAGAGATAAGGATGGAAGGCCTGCCTGGTCTTTCTTTATTTCTTATACTTTTTAAAAAATGTTTATTTATTTATTTATTTATTTATTTATTTATTTATTTATTTATTAGATATAAGTACACTGTAGCCGTCTTCAGACACTCCAGAAGAGGGTGTCAGATTCTGGAGAATCTAAATCCCTCTTATGATTTGAATATGATGTACATAAACACAGCCTCACATATACTTCTAAAAATTAAAAATGGGTGGGGCCACTGAAAGGGCTCAACAATTAACAGCATTGTCTCCTCTTCCAGAGAACGTGGGATCAACTACCAGCACCTACAAGGTGGCCCATCTCCAGTTCCAGGGGATCAGACAGACAGGCAGACAGAGATAAGGATGGCAGGCCTGCCTGGTCTTACTTTCTTTCTTATCCTTTTTAAAAAATATTTATTTATTTATTAATTTATTTATTTATGTATTTCTTAGATATAAGTACACTGTAGCTTTCTTTAGACACTCCAGAGGAGGGTGTCAGATTCTGGAGAATGTAAATCCCTCTTATGGTCTGCATATGATGTACATAAACACAGCCTCACATATACTTCTAAAAATTTAAAGATGGGTGGGGCCACTGAAAGGGCTCAACAATTAACAGCACTGACTCCTCTTCCAGAGAACCTGGGATCAACTACCAGCAATTATATGGTGGCCCATCTCCAGTTCCAGAAGATCAGACAGACAGACAGACAGACAAACAAGGATGGCAGGCCTGCCTGGTCTCTCTTTCTTTATTATCGTTTTAAAAAAATGTTTATTTGTTTATTTATGAATTTATTAGATATAAGTACACTGTAGCTGTCTTCAGACACTCTAGAAGAGTGTGTCATCTTCTGGAGAATCTAAATCCCTCTTATGGTCTGCATATGATGTACATAAACACAGCCTCACATATACTTCTAAAAATTTAAAGATGGGTGGGGCCACTGAAAGGGCTCAACAATTAACAGCATTGTCTCCTCTTACAGAGGACCTGGGATCAACTACCAGCAACTATATTGTGGCCCATCTCCAGTTCCAGGGGATCAGACAGACATACAGACAGACAGACAGACAAGGATTGCAGGCCTGCCTGGTTTTTCTTTCTTTCTTATACATTTTAAAAATGTTTATTTATTTATATATGTATTTCTTAGATATAAGTACACTGTAGCTTTCTTTAGACACTCCAGAGGAGGGTGTCAGATTCTGGAGAATCTAAATCCCTCTTATGGTCTGCATATGATGTACATAAACACAGCCTCACATATACTTCTAAAAATTTAAAGAAGGGTGGGGCCACTCTAAAAGCTCAACAATTAACAGCATTGTCTCCTCTTCCAGAGTACCTGGGATCAACTACCAGCAACTATATGGTGGCCCATCTCCAGTTCCAGGGGATCAGACAGACAGACATACAGACAGTGAAAAGGATGGCAGGCCTGCCTGGTCTTTCTTTCTTTCTTATCCTTTTTAAAAAAATGTTTATTTATATATTTATTTATGTATTTATTAGATATAAGTACACTGAAGCTGTCTTCAGACACTCCAGAAGAGGGTGTCAGATTCTGGAGAATCTAAATCCCTCTTATGCTCTGCATATGATGTACATAAACACAGCCTCACATATACTTCTAAAAATTAAAAATGGGTGGGGCCACTGAAAGGGCTCAACAATTAACAGCATTGTCTCCTCTTCCAGAGAACCTGGGATCAACTACCAGCAACTACAAGGTGGCCCATCTCCAGTTCCAGGGGATCAGACAGACAGACAGACAGACAGAGATTAGGATGGCAGGCCTGCCTGGTCTTTCTTTCTTTCTTATCCTTTTAAAATAATGTTTATTTATTTATTTATATTTATTTATATATGTATTTATTAGATATAAGTACACTGTAGTTGTCTTCAGACACTCCAGAAGAGGGTGTCAGATTCTGGAGAATATAAATCCCTCTTATGGTCTGCATATGATGTACATAAACACAGCCTAACATATACTTCTAAAAATTTAAAGATAGTTGGAGCCACTGAAAGGGCTCAACAATTAACAGCATTGTCTCCTCTTCCAGAGAACCTGGGATCAAATAACAGCAACTATATGGTGGCCCATCTCCAGTTCCAAGGGATCAGACAGACTGACAGACAGACAGACTGACAGAGATAAGGATGGCAGGCCTGCCTGGTCTATCTTTCTTTCTTATCCTTTTTAAAAAATGTTTATTTATTTATTTATATGTTTATTAGATATAAGTACACTGTAGCCGTCTTCAGACACTCCAGAAGAAGGTGTCAGATTCTGGAGAATCTAAATCCCTCTTATGGTCTGCATATGATGTACATAAACACAGCCTCACATATACTTCTAAATATTTAAAGAAGTGTGGGGCCACTGAAAGGGCTCAACAATTAAGAGCATTGTCTCCTCTTCCAGAGAACCTTGGATCAACTACCAGCAACTATATCGTGGCCCATCTCCAGTTCCAGGGGATCAGACAGACAGACAGACAGATATAAGGATGGCAGGCCTGCCTGGTCTTACTTTCTTTCTTTTCCTTTTTCAAAAATGTTTATTTATTTATTTATTTATTTATTTATTTATTTATTACATATAAGTACACTGTAGCTGTCTTCAGACACTCCAGTAGAGGGTGTCAGATTCTGGAGAATCTAAATCCTCTTATAATTTGAATATGATGTACATAAACACAGCCTCACATATACTTCTAAATATTTAAAGAAGTGTGCGGCCACTGAAAGGGCTCAACAATTAAGAGCATTGTCTCCTCTTCCAGAGAACCTTGGATCAACTACCAGCAACTATATGGTGGCCCATCTCCAGTTCCCGGGGATCTGATAGACAGACAGACAGACAGGCAGAGATATGGATGGCAGGCCTGCTTGGTCTTTCTTTCTTATCCTTTTTAAAAAATGTTTATTTATTTATTTATTTATTTATTTAGTAGATATAAGTACACTGTAGCTTTTCAGACACTACAGAAGAGCGTGTCAGATTCTGGAGAATCTAAATCCCTCCTATGGTCTGCATATGATGTACATAAACACAGCCTCACATATACTTCTAAAAATTTAAAGAAGGGTGGGGCCACTCTAAAAGCTCAACAATTAACAGCATTGTCTCCTCTTCCAGAGTACCTGGGATCAACTACCAGCAACTATATGGTGGCCCTTCTCCAGTTCCAGGGGATCAGACAGACAGACATACAGACAGTGCTAAGGATGGCAGGCCTGCCTGGTCTTTCTTTCTTTCTTATCCTTTTTAAAAAAATGTTTATTTATATATTTATTTAAGTATTTATTAGATATAAGTACACTGTAGCTGTCTTCAGACACTCCAGAAGAGGGTGTCAGATTCTGGAGAATCTAAATCCCTCTTATGGTCTGCATATGATGTACATAAACAAAGCCTCACATATACTTCTAAAAATTTAAAGATGTGTGGGGCCACTGAGAGGGCTCAACAATTAACAGCATTGTCTCCTCTTTCAGAAAACCTGGGATAAACTACCAGCACCTTATGGTGGCCCAACTCCAGTTCCAGTGGATCAGACAGACAGACAGACAGAGAGACAGAGATAAGGATGGCAGGCCTGCCTGGTCTTTCTTTATTTCTTATACTTTTAAAAAAATGTTTATTTATTTATTTATTCATTTATTTATGTATTTATTAGATATAAGTACACTGCAGCCGTCTTCAGACACTCCAGAAGAGGGTGTCAGATTCTGGAGAATCTAAATCCCTCTTATGGTTTGAATAAGATGTACATAAACACAGCCTCACATATACTTCTAAAAATTAAAAATGGGTGGGGCCACTGAAAGGGCTCAATAATTAACAGCATTGTCTCCTCTTCCAGAGAACGTGGGATCAACTACCAGCACCTACAAGGTCGCCCATCTCCAGTTCCACGGGATCAGACAGACAGACAGACAGAGATAAGGATGGCAGGCCTGCCTGGTCTTTCTTTCTTTCTTATCCTTTTTAAAAAATATTTATTTATTTATTTATTTATTTATTTATTTATGTATTTCTTAGATATAAGTACACTGTAGCTTTCTTTAGACACTCCAGAGGAGGGTGTCAGATTCTGGAGAATGTAAATCCCTCTTATGGTCTGCATATGATGTACATAAACACAGCCTCACATATACTGAGCTGAGGTGTCACAGGCCAACTGCTGGAATTTCTGAGTACCACCTAGATAGAGAAAAGCTATGCTGTGGTTGCTTAATTTATGTATTTTATTATTTCTATTTGTTGTTTTGTTTTGTTTTATTTGTTTTTAGAGAAGTCCTCAGTCTGTAGCTCTGGCTGACCCAGGACTGCCTACTTGTGTTAATTAGGGTTTCACAGCTGGGAACAGACACCAAGAGCAAGGTAAGGCTTAGAAAACCCTACATTCAGTGGTCGCTCAAGCTCTTAATGAGAGCACTCTGTAGGCAGAGGCAGTCAGTTTCTGAGTTTGAGGCCACCCTGGTGAAAGACAGGGCTAGGGTAGGGGCTAGGGTGAGGAAAGAAAGAAAGAAAGAAAGAAAAGTTTATAATAAAAAGTTTTTATAAAAGTTTTATAAAAAGTGTTAAAGTTTTTAAAAATTAAAAAAAAAATAATACCAGATCACCATCACACAGCATTGGCTGTCTTCAGGTGTATCCTTTCAGCCTCCAAACAAAAAACAATGGCTGGCTGTCTTCAGGTGTATCCTATTCTCGAGTCTTATTTCCAACCTTAGAGCTGGGCTGAGCTGCCTCATTATGTAATTGCAAACCTTCCTTGGTTTGTCTTTTCCTTTTCTAAGACTAACAGGCCTTTTTCTATTTATTGAATATGCTCATGACTGTCCTTTAGATATAGTAAATATAACTGTTGCTTATAAAACTTGTTTTCTAGGAATTTTTAAAGGGCAATGGCAGAGTTTATTTATAAAAAAATATTTTGCATTTATTTATTTGTGTGAGTGATGAAGCTCAGGTCTTCAAACTCGTCAGGAGGTATGATTACCTCCCCTCTCTCTCAACCCCTCTCTCTCCTCTCTCAATGATTGTGTAAGAATGTTTTGCATGTGTATGGTGTGCCCACAGACTCCAGAACAGAGTATTAGATCCCCTGGAACTGGAGATGGGCCACCATATATAATACTGGTAATTGAGCCCAGGTTCTCTGGAAGAGGAGACAATGCTCTTAATTGTTGAGCCCTCTCTGTAGCCACATCTTTCTTTTTTTTTTTTTTTTTTTGAGTATATGTGAGGCTGTGTTTATATACATCATATGCAGACAATAAGAATGATTTAGATTCTTCAGATTCTGACACCCTCTTCTGGACTGTCTGAAGATAGCTACAGCATACTTAAATATAATAAATAAATAAATCTTTAAAAAGAAAAGGAAAAGTAAAAAAGAAAGAACAGGCCTGCCATATGCATGTTCATAGAGGAAAATGGGAGAGACCCCAATCTAACCTCAGCAGGGTGCTTCCTTCTGGATGGTAGCTCACAGTTTCATCCCAGCAAGACAGGCAAATCATTGAGTTCAAGGACAGTAAGGTTCAGGACAGCCAAGGTTAGGAAGGAAAAGGGTCTATGTTGAGAATACAAACCGACAAAACAACAACTAGGAAAAAGAAGTGACAGTGTAACTTGGGGTAGGGTACCAACAAGAGAAAGCTTTCTGTTACCAATTACAAACACCAGTAGCTTTGCACACTTCTGCCCAGGTCCCTGCCTTCCTTTCTAGGAATTTTAAGGATGCCAGGGGGTGGGGGAATCCAGATTAAATTTTTAAAAACAAAGACTTGGTCTTTGATGTCTATAGGAAGCCCTTCTCAGTGCCTTTAACTACCACTGAACTTTCAGGGCTGTGACTCAATTGTAACAAGGAACAGGGATAAGAACCTGCAGCCTTTGAAAACAACTATTTTTTTAAAGTGGGGGACACAAATCAGCAGTAGAACCCCTCAGGTTCAGCCATAATACTTGTTAGGGAAAGAGACTCAATGTCCGGAGCTGAGGTCTCATGGGTGAACTGCTTCAAGCTCTGAGTATCATTGAAAGAAAGAAAAGATATCATGTGGTTGCTTAATTTATTTATTTTATTATTTCTATTTTTTGTTTTCTTTTGTTTTGTTTTAGAAAAGGCCTCAGTCTGTAGCTATGGCTGACCTAGGACAGACTACATGTGTTAATTAGGGTTTCACAGCTGAGAAACAGACCATACCTATGTAAGACTTAGAAAACCCAACAGTCAGTGGTGGCTCGAGCTCTTAATGAGAGCACTCTGGAGGCAGAGGCAGTCAGTTTCTGAGTTCGAGGCCAGCCTGGTTAAAGACAGGGATAGGCAGGGCTAGGCAAGGCAGGGCTGGGCTAGGCTAGGCTAGGCAAGGGGCTGGGCTAGTCAAGGCAAGGGACTAGGCTAGGCTACTCAAGGGGATAGGCAAGACAGACAGACAGAGAGAAGGACAGACAAGGATGGCAGGCCTGCCTGGTTTTTCTTTCTTTCTTATCCCTTTTAAAAAATGTTTGTTTATTTATTTATTTATTTATTTATTTATTTATTAAATATACGTACACTGTAGCTGTCTTCAGACACTCCAGAAGAGGGTGTCAGATTCTGGAGAATCTATATCCCTCTTATTGTCTGCATATGATGTACATAAACACAGCCTCACATATACTTCTAAAAATTTAAAGAAGGGTGGGGCCACTCTAAAAGCTCAACAATTAACAGCATTTTCTCCTCTTCCAGAGTACCTGGGATCAACTACCAGCAACTATATGGTGGCCCATCTCCAGTTCCAGGGGATCAGACAGACAGACATACAGACAGTGATAAGGATGGCAGGCCTGCCTGGTCTTTCTTTCTTTCTTATCCTTTTTAAAAAAATGTTTGTTTATTTATTTATTTATTTATTTATTTATTTATTTATTTATTTATTTATTAGATATAAGTACACTGTAGCTGTCTTCAGACACTCCAGAAGAGGGTGTCAGATTGTGGAGAATCTAAATCCCTCTTATGGTCTTCATATGATGTACATAAACAAGGCCTCACATATACTTCTTAAAATTTAAAGATGTGTGGGGACAGTGAGAGGGCTCAACAATTAACAGCATTGTCTCCTCTTTCAGAGAACCTGGGATAAACTACCAGCACCTTATGGTGGCCCATCTCCAGTTCCAGTGGATCAGACAGACAGACAGAGAGACAGAGATAAGGATGGAAGGCCTGCCTGGTCTTTCTTTATTTCTTATACTTTTTAAAAAATGTTTATTTATTTATTTATTTATTTATTCATTTATTTATTAGATATAAGTACACTGTAGCCGTCTTCAGACACTCCAGAAGAGGGTGTCAGATTCTGGAGAATCTAAATCCCTCTTATGATTTGAATATGATGTACATAAACACAGCCTCACATATACTTCTAAAAATTAAAAATGGGTGGGGCCACTGAAAGGGCTCAACAATTAACAGCATTGTCTCCTCTTCCAGAGAACGTGGGATCAACTACCAGCACCTACAAGGTGGCCCATCTCCAGTTCCAGGGGATCAGACAGACAGGCAGACAGAGATAAGGATGGCAGGCCTGCCTGGTCTTACTTTCTTTCTTATCCTTTTTAAAAAATATTTATTTATTTATTTATTTATTTATTTATTTATGTATTTCTTAGATATAAGTACACTGTAGCTTTCTTTAGACACTCCAGAGGAGGGTGTCAGATTCTGGAGAATGTAAATCCCTCTTATGGTCTGCATATGATGTACATAAACACAGCCTCACATATACTGAGCTGAGGTGTCACAGGCCAACTGCTGGAATTTCTGAGTACCACCTAGATAGAGAAAAGCTATGCTGTGGTTGCTTAATTTATGTATTTTATTATTTCTATTTGTTGTTTTGTTTTATTTTATTTGTTTTTAGAGAAGTCCTCAGTCTGTAGCTCTGGCTGACCCAGGACTGCCTACTTGTGTTAATTAGGGTTTCACAGCTGAGAACAGACACCAAGAGCAAGGTAAGGCTTAGAAAACCCTACATTCAGTGGTGGCTCAAGCTCTTAATGAGAGCACTCTGTAGGCAGAGGCAGTCAGTTTCTGAGTTTGAGGCCACCCTGGTGAAAGACAGGGCTAGGGTAGGGGCTAGGGTGAGGAAAGAAAGAAAGGAAAGTTTATAATAAAAAGTTTTTATAAATTTTTATAAAAAGTGTTAAAGTTTTTAAAAATTAAAAAAAAAATACCAGATCACCATCACACAGCATTGGCTGTCTTCAGGTGTATCCTTTCAGCCTCCAAAACAAAAAACAATGGCTGGCTGTCTTCAGGTGTATCCTATTCTCGAGTCTTATTTTCAACCTTAGAGCTGGGCTGAGCTGCCTCATTATGTAATTGCAAACCTTCCTTGGTTTGTCTTTTCCATTTCTAAGACTAACAGGCCTTTTTCTATTTATTGAATATGCTCATGACTGTCCTTTAGATATAGTAAATATAACTGTTGCTTATAAAACTTGTTTTCTAGGAATTTTTAAAGGGCAATGGCAGAGTTTATTTATAAAAAAATATTTTGCATTTATTTATTTGTGTGAGTGATGAAGCTCAGGTCTTCAAACTCGTCAGGAGGTATGATTACCTCCCCTCTCTCTCAACCCCTCTCTCTCCTCTCTCAATGATTGTGTAAGAATGTTTTGCATGTGTATGCTGTGCCCACAGACTCCAGAACAGAGTATTAGATCCCCTGGAACTGGAGATGGGCCACCATATATAATACTGGTAATTGAGCCCAGGTTCTCTGGAAGAGGAGACAATGCTCTTAATTGTTGAGCCATCTCTGTAGCCACATCTTTCTTTTTCTTTTTTTTTTTTTTGAGTATATGTGAGGCTGTGTTTATATACATCATATGCAGACAATAAGAATGATTTAGATTCTTCAGAATCTGACACCCTCTTCTGGACTGTCTGAAGATAGCTACAGCATACTTAAATATAATAAATAAATAAATCTTTAAAAAGAAAAGGAAAAGTAAAAAAGAAAGATCAGGCCTGCCATATGCATGTTCATAGAGGAAAATGGAAGAGACCCCAATCTAACCTCAGCAGGGTGCTTCCTTCTGGATGGTAGCTCACAGTTTCATCCCAGCAAGACAGGCAAATCACTGATTTCAAGGACAGTAAGTTTCAGGACAGCCAAGGTTAGGAAGGAAAAGGGTCTATGTTGAGAATACAAACCGACAAAACAATTACTAGGAAAAAGAAGTGACAGTGTAACTTGGGGTAGGGTACCAACAAGAGAAAGCTTTCTGTTACCACTTACAAACACCAGTAGCCTTGCACCCTTCTGCCCAGGTCCCTGCCTTCCTTTCTAGGAATTCTAAGGATGCCAGGGTGTGGGGGAATCCAGATTAACTTTTTAAAAACAAAGACTTGGTCTTTGATGTCTATAGGAAGCCCTTCTCAGTGCCTTTAACTACCACTGAACTTTCAGGGCTGTGACTCAACTGTAACAAGGAACAGGGATAAGAACCTGCAGCCTTTGAAAACAACTATTTTTTTAAAGTGGGGGACACAAATCAGCAGTAGAACCCCTCAGGTTCAGCCATAATACTTGTTAGGGAAAGAGCCTCAATGTCCGGAGCTGAGGTCTCATGGGTGAACTGCTTCAAGCTCTGAGTATCATTGAAAGAAAGAAAAGATATCATGTGGTTGCTTAATTTATTTATTTTATTATTTCTATTTTTTGTTTTCTTTTGTTTTGTTTTAGAAAAGGCCTCAGTCTGTAGCTATGGCTGACCTAGGACAGACTACACGTGTTAATTAGGGTTTCACAGCTGAGAAACAGACCATACCTATGTAAGACTTAGAAAACCCAACAGTCAGTGGTGGCTTGAGCTCTTGATGAGAGCACTCTGGAGGCAGAGGCAGTCAGTTTCTGAGTTCGAGGCCAGCCTGGTTAAAGACAGGGATAGGCAGGGCTAGGCAAGGCAGGGCTGGGCTAGGCTAGGCTAGGCAAGGGGCTGGGCTAGTCAAGGCAAGGGACTAGGCTAGGCTACTCAAGGGGCTAGGGAAGACAGACAGACAGAGAGAAAGACAGACAAAGATGGCAGGCCTGCCTAGTTTTTCTTTCTTTCTTATCCCTTTTAAAAAATGTTTGTTTATTTATTTATTTATTTATTTATTTATTAGATATACTTACACTGTAGCTATCTTCAGACACTCCAGAAGAGGGTGTCAGATTCTGGAGAATCTATATCCCTCTTATGGTCTGCATATGATGTACATAAACACAGCCTCACATATACTTCTAAAAATTTAAAGAAGGGTGGGGCCACTCTAAAAGCTCAACAATTAACAGCATTGTCTCCTCTTCCAGAGTACCTGGGATCAACTACCAGCAACTATATGGTGGCCCATCTCCAGTTCCAGGGGATCAGACAGACAGACATACAGACAGTGATAAGGATGGCAGGCCTGCCTGGTCTTTCTTTCTTTCTTATCCTTTTTAAAAAAATGTTTGTTTATTTATTTATTTATTTATGTATTTATTAGATATAAGTACACTGTAGCTGTCTTCAGACACTCCAGAAGAGGGTGTCAGATTGTGGAGAATCTAAATCCCTCTTATGGTCTTCATATGATGTACATAAACAAGGCCTCACATATACTTCTAAAAATTTAAAGATGTGTGGGGACAGTGAGAGGGCTCAACAATTAACAACATTGTCTCCTCTTTCAGAGAACCTGGGATAAACTACCAGCACCTTATGGTGGCCCATCTCCAGTTCCAGTGGATCAGACAGACAGACAGACAGAGAGACAGAGATAAGGATGGAAGGCCTGCCTGGTCTTTCTTTATTTCTTATACTTTTTAAAAAATGTTTATTTATTTATTTATTTATTTATTTATTTATTTATTAGATATAAGTACACTGTAGCCGTCTTCAGACACTCCAGAAGAGGGTGTCAGATTCTGGAGAATCTAAATCCCTCTTATGATTTGAATATGATGTACATAAACACAGCCTCACATATACTTCTAAAAATTAAAAATGAGTGGGGACACTGAAAGGGCTCAACAATTAACAGCATTGTCTCCTCTTCCAGAGAACGTGGGATCAACTACCAGCACCTACAAGGTGGTCCATCTCCAGTTCCAGGGGATCAGACAGACAGGCAGACAGAGATAAGGATGGCAGGCCTGCCTGGTCTTACTTTCTTTCTTATCCTTTTTAAAAAATATTTATTTATTTATTTATTTATTTATTTATTTATTTATTTATTTATTTATGTATTTCTTAGATATAAGTACACTGTAGCTTTCTTTAGACACTCCAGAGGACGGTGTCAGATTCTGGAGAATGTAAATCCCTCTTCTGGTCTGCATATGATGTACATAAACACAGCCTCACATATACTGAGCTGAGGTGTCACAGGCCAACTTCTGGAATTTCTGAGTACCACCTAGATAGAGAAAAGCTATGCTGTGGTTGCTTAATTTATGTATTTTATTATTTCTATTTGTTGTTTTGTTTTATTTTATTTGTTTTTAGAGAAGTCCTCAGTCTGTAGCTCTGGCTGACCCAGGACTGCCTACTTGTGTTAATTAGGGTTTCACAGCTGAGAACAGACACCAAGAGCAAGGTAAGGCTTAGAAAACCCTACATTCAGTGGTGGCTCAAGCTCTTAATGAGAGCACTCTGTAGGCAGAGGCAGTCAGTTTCTGAGTTTGAGGCCACCCTGGTGAAAGACAGGGCTAGGGTAGGGGCTAGGGTGAGGAAAGAAAGAAAGGAAAGTTTATAATAAAAAGTTTTTATAAAAGTTTTATAAAAAGTTTTAAAGTTTTTAAAAATTAAAAAAAAAAATACCAGATCACCATCACACAGCATTGGCTGTCTTCAGGTGTATCCTTTCAGCCTCCAAAACAAAAAACAATGGCTGGCTGTCTTCAGGTGTATCCTATTCTCGAGTCTTATTTCCAACCTTAGAGCTGGGCTGAGCTGCCTCATTATGTAATTGCAAACCTTCCTTGGTTTGTCTTTTCCATTTCTAAGACTAACAGGCCTTTTTCTATTTATTGAATATGCTCATGACTGTCCTTTAGATATAGTAAATATAACTGTTGCTTATAAAACTTGTTTTCTAGGAATTTTTAAAGGGCAATGGCAGAGTTTATTTATAAAAAAATATTTTGCATTTATTTATTTGTGTGAGTGATGAAGCTCAGGTCTTCAAACTCGTCAGGAGGTATGATTACCTCCCCTCTCTCTCAACCCCTCTCTCTCCTCTCTCAATGATTGTGTAAGAATGTTTTGCATGTGTATGCTGTGCCCACAGACTCCAGAACAGAGTATTAGATCCCCTGGAACTGGAGATGGGCCACCATATATAATACTGGTAATTGAGCACAGGTTCTCTGGAAGAGGAGACAATGCTCTTAATTGTTGAGCCCTCTCTGTAGCCACATCTTTCTTTTTTTTTTTTTTTTTGAGTATATGTGAGGCTGTGTTTATATACATCATATGCAGACAATAAGAATGATTTAGATTCTTCAGAATCTGACACCCTCTTCTGGACTGTCTGAAGATAGCTACAGCATACTTAAATATAATAAATAAATAAATCTTTAAAAAGAAAAGGAAAAGTAAAAACGAAAGATCAGGCCTGCCATATGCATGTTCATAGAGGAAAATGGAAGAGACCCCAATCTAACCTCAGCAGGGTGCTTCCTTCTGGATGGTAGCTCACAGTTTCATCCCAGCAAGACAGGCAAATCACTGAGTTCAAGGACAGTAAGGTTCAGGACAGCCAAGGTTAGGAAGGAAAAGGGTCTATGTTGAGAATACAAACCGACAAAACAATTACTAGGAAAAAGAAGTGACAGTGTAACGGGGTAGGGTACCAACAAGAGAAAGCTTTCTGTTACCACTTACAAACACCAGTAGCCTTGCACCCTTCTGCCCAGGTCCCTGCCTTCCTTTCTAGGAATTCTAAGGATGCCAGGGTGTGGGGGAATCCAGATTAACTTTTTAAAAACAAAGACTTGGTCTTTGATGTCTATAGGAAGCCCTTCTCAGTGCCTTTAACTACCACTGAACTTTCAGGGCTGTGACTCAACTGTAACAAGGAACAGGGCTAAGAACCTGCAGCCTTTGAAAACATCTATTTTTTTAAAGTGGGGGACACAAATCAGCAGTAGAACCCCTCAGGTTCAGCCATAATACTTGTTAGGGAAAGAGCCTCAATGTCCGGAGCTGAGGTCTCATGGGTGAACTGCTTCAAGCTCTGAGTATCATTGAAAGAAAGAAAAGATATCATGTGGTTGCTTAATTTATTTATTTTATTATTTCTATTTTTTGTTTTCTTTTGTTTTGTTTTAGAAAAGGCCTCAGTCTGTAGCTATGGCTGACCTAGGACAGACTACACGTGTTAATTAGGGTTTCACAGCTGAGAAACAGACCATACCTATGTAAGACTTAGAAAACCCAACAGTCAGTGGTGGCTTGAGCTCTTGATGAGAGCACTCTGGAGGCAAGGCAGTCAGTTTCTGAGTTCGAGGCCAGCCTGGTTAAAGACAGGGATAGGCAGGGCTAGGCAAGGCAGGGCTGGGCTAGGCTAGGCTAGGCAAGGGGCTGGGCTAGTCAAGGCAAGGGACTAGGCTAGGCTACTCAAGGGGCTAGGCAAGACAGACAGACAGAGAGAAAGACAGACAAAGATGGCAGGCCTGCCTGGTTTTTCTTTCTTTCTTATCCCTTTTAAAAAATGTTTGTTTATTTATTTATTTATTTATTTATTTATTTATTTATTTATTTATTAGATATACTTACACTGTAGCTGTCTTCAGACACTCCAGAAGAGGGTGTCAGATTCTGGAGAATCTATATCCCTCTTATGGTCTGCATATGATGTACATACACACAGCCTCACATTTGCATCTAAAAATTTAAAGATGTGTGGGTCCAATGAAAGGGATCAACAATTAACAGCATTGTCTCCTCTTATAGAGAACCTGGGATCAACTACCAGCAACTATATGGTGTCCCATCTCCAGTTCCAGGGGATCAGACAGACAGACAGACATACAGACAGATAGAGTTAAGGATGGCAGGCCTACCTTGTCTTTCCTTCTTTCTTATCCTTTTAAAAAAATGTTTATTAATTTAAGTATGTATTTATTAGATATAAGTACACTGTAGCTGTCTTCAAACACTCCCGAAGAGGGTGTCAGATTCTGGAGAATCTATATCCCTCTTATGGTCTGCATATGATGTATATGAACACAGCCTCACATATACTTCTAAAAATTTAAAGATGGGTGGGGCCACTGAAAGGGCTCAACAATTAACAGCACTGACTCCTCTTCCAGAGAACCTGGGATCAACTACCAGCAACTATATGGTGGCCCATCTCCAGTTCCAGGGGATCAGACAGACAGACATACAGACAGTGATAAGGATGGCAGGCCTGCCTAGTCTTTCTTTCTTTTTTATCCTTTTTAAAAAAATGTTTATTTATTTATTTATTTATGTATTTATTAGATATTAGTACACTGTAGCTGTCTTCAGACACTCCAGAAGAGGGTGTCAGATTCTGGAGAATCTAAATCCTCTTATGGTCTGCATATGATGTACATAAACAGAGCCTCACATATACTTCTAAAAATTTAAAGATGTGTGGGGCCACTGAGAGGGCTCAACAATTAACAGCATTGTCTCCTCTTTCAGAGAACCTGGGATAAACTACCAGCACCTTATGTTGGCCCATCTCCAGTTCCAGTGGATCAGACAGACAGACAGACAGACAGAGAGACAGAGATAAGGATGGCAGGTCTGCCTGGTCTTTCTTTATTTCTTATACTTTTAAAAAAATGTTTATTTATTTATTTATGTATTTATTAGATATAAGTACATTGTAGCCGTTTCAGACACTCCAGAAGAGGGTGTCAGATTCTAGAGAATCTAAATCCCTCTTATGGTCTGAATATGATGTACATAAACACAGCCTCACATATACGTCTAAAAATTATAAATAGGTGGGGCCACTGAAAGGACTCAACAATTAACAGCATTGTCTCCTCTTCCAGAGAACCTGGGATCAACTACCAGCACCTAAAAGGTGGCCCATCTACAGTTCCAGGGGATCAGACAGACAGACAGACAGACAGTGATAAGGATGGCAGGCCTGCCTGGTCTTTCTTTCTTTCTTATCATTTTTTTAAAAAAATGTTTATTTATTTATTTATTTATTTATTTATTTATTTATTTATTATTAGATATAAGTACACTGTAGCTGTTCAGACACTCCAGAAGAGGGTGTCAGATTCTGGAGAATCTAAATCCCTCTTATGGTCTGCATATGATGTACATAAACACAGCCTCACATATAATTCTAAAAATTTAAAGAAGGGTTGGAGCACTCTAAAAGCTCAACAATTAACAGCATTGTCTCCTCTTCCAGAGTACTTGGGATCAGCTACCAGCAACTATATGGTGGCCCATCTCCAGTTCCAGGGGATCAGACAGACAGACATACAGACAGTGATAAGGATGGCAGGCCTGCCTGGTCATTCTTTCTTTCTTATCCTTTTCAAAAAAATGTTTATTTATATATTTATTTATGTATTTATTAGATATAAGTACACTGTAGCTGTCTTCAGACACCCCAGAAGAGGGTGTCAGATTCTGGAGAATCTAAATCCCTCTTATGGTCTGCATATGATGTACATAAATACAGCCTCACATATACTTCTAAAAATTTAAAGATGTGTGGGGCCAATGAGAGGGCTCAACAAGTAACAGCATTGTCTCCTCTTTCAGAAACCTGGGATAAACTACCAGCACCTTATGGTGGCCCATCTCCAGTTCCAGTGGATCAGACAGACAGACAGACAGACAGAGAGACAGAGATAAGGATGGCAGGCCTGCCTGGTCTTTCTTTATTTCTTATACTTTTTAAAAAATGTTTGTTTATTTATTTATTTATTTATTTATTTATTTATTTATTTATTAGATATAAGTACACTGTAGCCGTCTTCAGACTCCAGAAGAGGGTGTCAGATTCTAGAGAATCTAAATCCCTCTTATGGTCTGAATATGATGTACATAAACACAGCCTCACATATACTTCTAAAAATTATAAATATGTGGGGCCACTGAAAGCACTCAACAATTAACAGCATTGTCTCCTCTTCCAGAGAACCTGGGATCAACTACCAGCACCTAAAAGGTGGCCCATCTCCAGTTCCAGGGGATCAGACAGACAGAGAGACAGACAGTGATAAGGATGGCAGGCCTGCCTGGTCTTTCTTTCTTATCCTTTTTTTAAAAAAATGTTTATTTATTTATTTATTTATTTATTTATTTATTTATTATTAAATATAAGTACAATGTAGCTGTTCAGACACTCCAGAAGAGGGTGTCATATTCTGGAGAATCTAAATACCACTTATGGTATGCATATGATGTACATAAACACAGCCTCACATATACTTCTAAAAATTTAAAGAAGGGTGGGGCCACTCTAAAAGCTCAACAATTAACAGCATTGCCTCCTCTTCCAGAGTACCTGGGATCAACTACCAGCAACTATATGGTGGCCCATCTCCAGTTCCAGGGGATCAGACAGAGAGACATACAGACAGTGATAAGGATGGAAGGCCTGCCTGGTCTTTCTTTCTTTCTTATCCTTTTTAAAAAAATGTTTATTTATATATTTATTTATGTATTTATTAGATATATGTACACTGTAGCTGCTTTCAGACACTCCAGAAGAGGGTGTCAGATTCTGGAGAATCTAAATCCCTGTTATGGTCTGCATATGATGTACATAAACACAGCCTCGCATATACTTCTAAAAATTTAAAGATGTGTGGGGCCACTGAGAGGGATCAACAATTAACAGCATTGTCTCCTCTTTCAGAGAACCTGGAATAAACTACCAGCACCTTATGGTGGCCCATCTCCAGTTCCAGTGGATCAGACAGACAGAGAGACAGACAGAGAGACAGAGATAAGGATGGCAGGCCTGCCTGGTCTTTCTTTATTTCTTATATTTTTTAAAAATTGTTTATTTATTTATTTATTTATTTATTTATTTATTTATTAATTAGATATAAGTACACTGTAGCCGTCTTCAGACACTCCAGAAGAGGGTGTCAGATTCTAGAGAATCTAAATCCCTCTTATGGTCTGAATATGATGTACATAAACACAGCCTCACATATACGTCTAAAAATTATAAATAGGTGGGGCCACTGAAAGGACTCAACAATTAACAGCATTGTCTCCTCTTCCAGAGAACCTGGGATCAACTACCAGCACCTAAAAGGTGGCCCATCTACAGTTCCAGGGGATCAGACAGACAGACAGACAGTCAGTGATAAGGATGGCAGGCCTGCCTGGTCTTTCTTTCTTTCTTATCCTTTTTTTAAAAAAATGTTCGTTTGTTTATTTATTTATTTATTTATTTATTTATTTATTTATTTATTAGATATAAGTACACTGTAGCTGTTCAGATACTCCAGAATAGGGTGTCAGATTCTGGAGAATCTAAATCCCTCTTATGGTCTGCATATGATGTACATAAACACAGCCTCACATATACTTCTAAAAATTTAAAGAAGGGTGGGGCCACTCTAAAAGCTCAACAATTAACAGCATTGTCTCCTCTTCCAGAGTACCTGGGATCAACTACCAGCAACTATATGGTGGCCCATCTCCAGTTCCAGGGGATCAGACAGACAGACATACAGACAGTGATAAGGATGGCAGGCCTGCCTGGTCTTTCTTTCTTTCTTATCCTTTTTAAAAAAATGTTTATTTATATATTTATTTATGTATTTATTAGATATATGTACACTGTAGCTGCTTTCAGACACTCCAGAAGAGGGTGTCAGATTCTGGAGAATCTAAATCCCTCTTATGGTCTGCATATGATGTACATAAACACAGCCTCGCATATACTTCTAAAAATTTAAAGATGTGTGGGGCCACTGAGAGGGCTCAACAATTAACAGCATTGTCTCCTCTTTCAGAGAACCTGGGATAAACTACCAGCACCTTATGGTGGCCCATCTCCAGTTCCAGTGGATCAGACAGACAGAGAGACAGACAGAGAGACAGAGATAAGGATGGCAGGCCTGCTTGGTCTTTCTTTATTTCTTATACTTTTTAAAAATTGTTTATTTATTTATTTATTTATTTATTAATTAGATATAAGTACACTGTAGCCGTCTTCAGACACTCCAGAAGAGGGTGTCAGATTCTAGAGAATCTAAATCCCTCTTATGGTCTGAATATGATGTACATAAACACAGCCTCACATATACGTCTAAAAATTATAAATAGGTGGGGCCACTGAAAGGACTCAACAATTAACAGCATTGTCTCCTCTTCCAGAGAACCTGGGATCAACTACCAGCACCTAAAAGGTGGCCCATCTCCAGTTCCAGGGGATCAGACAGACAGACAGACAGACAGTGATAAGGATGGCAGGCCTGCCTGGTCTTTCTTTCTTTCTTATCCGTTTTTTAAAAAAATGTTCGTTTATTTATTTATTTATTTATTTATTTATTTATTTATTAGATATAAGTACACTGTAGCTGTTCAGACACTCCAGAAGAGGGTGTCAGATTCTGGAGAATCTAAATCCCTCTTATGGTCTGCATATGATGTACATAAACACAGCCTCACATATACTTCTAAAAATTTAAAGAAGGGTGGGGCCACTCTAAAAGCTCAACAAGTAACAGCATTGTCTCCTCTTCCAGAGTACCTGGGATCAACTACCAGCAACTATATGGTGGCCCATCTCCAGTTCCAGGGGATCAGACAGACAGACATACAGACAGTGATAAGGATGGCAGGCCTGCCTGGTCTTTCTTTCTTTCTTATCCTTTTAAAAAAATGTTTATTTATATATTTATGTATGTATTTTTTAGATATATGTACACTGTAGCTGTCTTCAGACACTCCAGAAGAGGGTGTCAGATTCTGGAGAATCTAAATCCCTCTTATGTTCTGCATATTCGGTACATAAACACAGCCTTGCATATACTTCTAAAAATTTAAAGATGTGTGGGGCCACTGAGAGGGCTCAACAATTAATAGCATTGTCTCCTCTTTCAGAGAACCTGGGATAAACTACCAGCACCTTATGGTGGCCCATCTCCAGTTCCAGGGGATCAGACAGACAGACAGACAGAGAGACAGAGATATGGATGGCAGGCCTACCTGGTCTTTCTTTATTTCTTATATTTTAAAAAAATGTTTATGTTTTATTTATTTATTTATTTATTTATTTATTTATTTATTAGATATAAGTACACTGTAGCCGTCTTCAGACACTCCAGAAGAGGGTGTCAGATTCTAGAGAATCTAAATCCCTCTTATGGTCTGAATATGATGTACATAAACACAGCCTCACATATACTTCTAAAAATTATAAATAGGTGGGGCCACTGAAAGGACTCAACAATTTACAGCATTGTCTCCTCTTCCAGAGAACCTGGGATCAACTACCAGCACCTAAAAGGTGGCCCATCTCCAGTTCCAGGGGATCAGAGAGAAAGACAGACAGACAGTGATAAGGATGGCAGGCCTGCCTGGTCTTTCTTTCTTTCTTATCCTTTTTTTTTAAAAAATGTTCGTTTATTTATTTATTTATTTATTTATTTATTTATTTATTATTAGATATAAGTACACTGTAGCTGTTCAGACACTCCAGAAGAGGGTGTCAGATTCTGGAGAATCTAAATCCCTCTTATGGTCTGCATATGATGTACATAAACACAGCCTCACATATACTTCTAAAAATTTAAAGAAGGGTGGGGCCACTCTAAAAGCTCAACAATTAACAGCATTGTCTCCTCTTCCAGAGGACCTGGGATCAACTACCAGCAACTATATGGTGGCCCATCTCCAGTTCCAGAGGATCAGACAGACAGACATACAGACAGTGATAAGGATGGCAGGCCTGCCTGGTCTTTCTTTCTTTATTATCCTTTTTAAAAAAATGTTTATTTATATATTTATTTATGTATTTATTAGATATAAGTACACCGTAGCTGTCTTCAGACACTCCAGAAGAGGGTGTCAGATTCTGGAGAATCTAAATCCCTTTTATGGTCTGCATATGATGTACATAAACACATCCTCACATATACTTCTAAAAATTTAAAGCTGTGTGGGGCCACTGAAAGCGCTCAACAATTAACAGCATTGTCTCCTCTTTCAGAGAACCTGGGATAAACTACCAGCACCTTATGGTGGCCCATCTCCAGTTCCAGGTGATCAGACAGACAGACAGACAGACAGAGATTAGGATGGCAGGCCTGCCTGGTCTTTCTTTCTTTCTTATTCTTTTAAAATAATGTTTATTTATTTATTTATATTTATTTATATATGTATTTATTAGATATAAGTACACTGTAGATGTCTTCAGACTCTCCAGAAGAGGGTGTCAGATTCTGGAGAATCTAAATCCCTCTTATGGTCTGCATATGATGTACATAAACACAGCCTAACATATACTTCTAAAAATTTAAAGATATGTGGAGCCACTGAAAGGGCTCAACAATTAACAGCATTGTCTCCTCTTCCAGAGAACCTAGGATCAACTAACAGCAACTATATGGTGGCCCATCTCCAGTTCCAAGGGATCAGACAGACTGACAGACAGATAGACTGACAGAAATAAGGATGGCAGGCCTGCCTGGTCTTTCTTTCTTTCTCATCCTTTTTAAAAAATGTTTATTTATTTATTTATATGTTTATTAGATATAAGTACACTGTAGCCGTCTTCAGACACTCCAGAAGAAGGTGTCAGATTCTGGAGAATCAAAATCCCTCTTATGGTCTGCATATGATGTACATAAACACAGGCTCACGTTTACTTCTTAAAATTTAAAGGTGGGGGGGGCACTGAAAGGGCTCAGAAATTAACAGCATTGTCTCCTCTTTTAGAGAACCTTCGATCAACTACCTGCAACTATATGGTGGCCCATCTCCACTCCCAGGGGATCAGACAGACAGACAGACAGACAAGGATAAGTATGGCAGGCCTGCCTGGTCTTTCTTTCTTTCTTATCCTTTTTAAAAAAATTGTATTTAATTATGTATTTATTAGATATAAGTACACTGTAGCTGTCTTCAGACACCCCAGAAGAGGGTGTCAGATTCTGATGATCTAAATCCCTCTTCTGGTCTGCATATGATGTACATAAACACAGCCTCACATACACTTCTAAAAATTTAAAGATGGGTAGGGCCACTGATAGGGCTCAACAATTAACAGCATTGTCTCCTCTTCCAGAGAACCTGGGATCAACTACCAGCAACTATATGGTAGCCCATCTCCAGTTCCAGGGGATCAGACAGACAGACAGACAGACAGACAGAAATAAGGATGGCAGGCCTGCCTGGTCTTACTTTCTTTCTATCCTTTTTAAAAAATGTTTATTCATTTATTTATTTATTTATTTATTTATTTATTTATTACATATAAGTACACTGTAGCTGTCTTCAGACACTCCAGTAGAGGGTGTCAGATTCTGGAGAATCTAAATCCTCTTATAATCTGAATATGATGTACTTAAACACAGCTCACATATATTTCTAAATATTTAAAGAAGTGTGGGGCCACTGAAAGGTTTCTACAATTAAGAGCATTGTCTCCTCTTCCAGAGAACCTTGGATCAACTACCAGCAACTATATGGTGGCCCATCTCCAGTTCCAGGGGATCAGACAGACAGACAGACAGACAGAGATAAGGATGGCAGGCCTGCCTGGTCTTACTTTCTTTCTTATCCTTTTTAAAAAATGTTTATTTATTTATTTATTTATTACATATAAGTACACTGTAGCTGTCTTCAGACACTCCAGTAGAGGGTGTCAGATTCTGGAGAATCTAAATCCTCTTATAATCTGAATATGATGTACATAAACACAGCCTCACATATACTTCTAAATATTTAAAGAAGTGTGGGGCCACTGAAAGGGCTCAACAATTAAGAGCATTGTCTCCTCTTCCAGAGAACCTTGGATCAACTACCAGCAACTATATGGTGGCCCATCTCCAGTTCCCGGGGATCAGATAGACAGACAGACAGACAGGCAGAGATATGGATGGCAGGACTGCCTGGTCTTTCTTTCTTTCTTATCCTTTTTAAAAAATGTTTATTTATTTATTTATTTATTTATTTATTTATTTATTTATTTATGTATTTAGTAGATATATGTACACTGTAGCTGTTCAGACACTACAGAAGAGGGTGTCAGATTCTGGAGAATCTAAATCCCTCTTATGGTCTGCATATGATGTACATAAACACAGCCTCACATATACTTCTAAAAATTTAAAGAAGGGTGGGGCCACTCTAAAAGCTCAACAATTAACAGCATTGTCTCCTCTTCCAGAGTACCTGGGAACAACTACCAGCAACTATATGGTGGCCCATCTCCAGTTCCAGGGGATCAGACAGACAGACAGTCTGACAGAGATAAGGATGGCAGGCCTGCCTGGTCTTTCTTTCTTTCTTATCCTTTTTAAAAAAATGTTTATTTATTTATTTATATTTTTATTACATATAAGTACACTGTAGCCGTCTTCAGACACTCCAGAAGATGGTGTCAGATTCTGGAGAATCTAAATCCCTCTTATGGTCTGCATATGATGTACATAAACACAGCTTCACATTTACTTCTTAAAATATAAAGGTGGGGGTGGCCACTGAAAGGGCTCAGCAATTAACAGCATTGTCTCCTCTTACAGAGAACCTGTGATCAACTACCTGCAACTATATGGTGGCCCATTTCCACTCCCAGGGGATCAGACAGACAGACAGACAGACAAGGATAAGGATGGCAGGCCAGCCTGGTCTTTCTTTCTTTCTTTCTTATCCTTTTTAAAAAATATTTATTTATTTATTTATTTATTTATTTATTTATTTATTTATTTATTTATTTATTTATGTATTTATTAGATACAAGTACACTGTAGCTGTTCAGACACTCCAGAAGAGGGTGTCAGATTCTGGAGAATCTAAATCCCTCTTATGGTCTGCATATGATGTACATAAACACAGCCTCACATATACTTCTAAAAATTTAAAGAAGGGTGGGGCCACTCTAAAAGCTCAACAATTAATAGCATTGTCTCCTCTTCCAGAGTACGTGAGATCAACTACCAGCAATTATATGGTGGCCCAGCTCCAGTTCCAGGGGATCAGACAGACAGACATACAGACAGTGATAAGGATGGCAGGCCTGCCTGGTCTTTCTTTCTTTCTTATCCTTTTTAAAAAAATGTTTATTTATATATTTATTTATGTATTTATTAGATATAAGTACACTGTAGCTGTCTTCTGACACTTCAGAAGATGGTGTCAGATTCTGGAGAATCTAAATCCTTCTTATGGTCTGCATATGATGTACATAAACACAGCCTCACATATACTTCTAAAAATTTAAAGATGTGTGGGGCCACTGAGAGGGCTCACCAATTAACAGCATTGTCTCCTCTTTCAGAGAACCTGGGATAAACTACCAGCACCTTATCGTGGCCCATCTCCAGTTCCAGTGGATCAGACAGACAGACAGACAGAGAGACAGAGATAAGGATGGCAGGCCTGCCTGGTCTTACTTTCTTTCTTATACTTTTTAAAAAATGTTTATTTATTTATTTATTTATTTATGTATTTATTAGATATAAGTACACTGTAGCCGTCTTCAGACACTCCAGAAGAGGGTGACAGATTCTAGAGCATCTAAATCCCTCTTATGGTCTGAATATGATGTACATAAACACAGCATCACATATACTTCTAAAAATTAAAAATGGGTGGGGCCACTGAAAGGGCTCAACAATTAACAGCATAGTCTCCTCTTCCAGAGAACCTGGGATCAACTACCAGCAACTACAAGGTGGCCCATCTCCAGTTCCAGGGTATCAGACAGACAGACAGACAGACAGAGATTAGGATGGCAGGCCTGCCTGGTCTTTCTTTCTTTCTTATCCTTTAAAATAATGTTTATGTATTTATTTATATTTATTTATATATGTATTTATTAGATATAAGTACACTATAGTTGTCTTCAGACACTCCAGAAGAGGGTGTCAGATTCTGGAGAATCTAAATCCCTCTTATGGTCTGCATATGATGTACATAAACACAGCCTAACATATACTTCTAAAAATTTAAAGATAGGTGGAGCCACTGAAAGGGATCAACAATTAACAGCATTGTCTCCTCTTCCAGAGAACCTGGGATCAACTAACAGCAAATATATGGTGGCCCATCTCCAGTTTTAAGGGATCAGACAGACTGACAGACAGACAGACTGACAGAGATAAGGATGGCAGGCCTGCCTGGTCTTTCTTTCTTTCTTATCCTTTTTAAAAAATGTTTATTTATTTATTTATATGTTTATTAGATATAAGTACACTGTAGCCGTCTTTAGACACTCCAGAAGAAGTTGTCAGATTCTGGAGAATCTAATTCCCTCTTATGGTCTGCATATGATGTACATAAACACAGCCTCACGTTTACTTCTTAAAATTTAAAGATGGGAGGGGGGCCACTGAAAGGGCTCAGCAATTAACCGCATTGTCTCCTCTTACAGAGAACCTGGGATCAACTACCTGCAACTATATGGTGGCCCATCTCCACTCCCAGGGGATCAGACAGACAGACAGACAGACAAGGATAAGTATGGCAGGCCTGCATGGTCTTTCTTTCTTTCTTTCTTATCCTTTTTAAAATATTGTATTTATTTATGTATTTATTAGATATAAGTACACTGTAGCTGTCTTCAGACACTCCAGAAGAGGGTGTCAGATTCTGATGAATCTAAATCCCTTTTCTGGTCTGCATATGATGTACATAAACACAGCCTCACATACACTTCTAAAAATTTAAAGATGGGTAGGGCCACTGATAGGGCTCAACAATTAACCGCATTGTCTGCTCTTCCAGAGAACCTGGGATCAACTACCAGAAACTATATGGTAGCCCATCTCCAGTTCCAGGGGATCAGACAGACAGACAGACAGACAGAGATAAGGATGGCAGGCCTGCCTGGTCTTACTTTCTTTCTTATCCTTTTTAAAAAATGTTTATTTATTTATTTATTTATTTATTTATTTATTTATTTATTTATTTATTATATATAAGTACACTGTAGCTGTCTTCAGACACTCCAGTAGAGGGTGTCAGATTCTGGAGAATCTAAATCCTCTTATAATCTGAATATGATGTACTTAAACACAGCTCATATATACTTCTAAATATTTAAAGAAGTGTGGGGCCACTGAAAGGGCTCGACAATTAAGAGCATTGTCTCCTCTTCCAGAGAACCTTGGATCAACTACCAGCAACTATATGGTGGCCCATCTCCAGTTCCAGGGGATCAGACAGACAGACAGACAGACAGAGATAAGGATGGTAGGCCTGCCTGGTCTTACTTTGTTTCTTATCCTTTTTAAAAAATGTTTATTTATTTATTTATTTATTACATATAAGTACACTGTAGCTGTCCTCAGACACTCCAGTAGAGGGTGTCAGACTCTGGAGAATCTAAATCCTCTTATAATCTGAATATGATGTACATAAACACAGCCTCACATATACTTCTAAATATTTAAAGAAGTGTGGGGCCACTGAAAGGGCTCAACAATTAAGAGCATTGTCTCCTCTTCCAGAGAACCTTGGATCAACTACCAGCAACTATATGGTGGCCCATCTCCAGTTCCCGGGGATCAGATAGACAGACAGACAGACAGGCAGAGATATGGATGGCAGGCCTGCCTGGTCTTTCTTTCTTTCTTATCCTTTTTAAAAAATGTTTATTTATTTATTTATTTATTTATTTATGTATTTAGTAGATATAAGTACACTGTAGCTGTTCAGACACTACAGAAGAGGTTGTCAGATTCTGGAGAATCTAAATCCCTCTTATGGTCTGCATATGATGTACATAAACACAGCCTCACATATACTTCTAAAAATTTAAAGAAGGGTGGGGCCACTCTAAAAGCTCAACAATTAACAGCATTGTCTCCTCTTCCAGAGTACCTGGGATCAACTACCAGCAACTATATGGTGGCCCATCTCCAGTTCCATGGGATCAGACAGACAGACATACAGACAGTGCTAAGGATGGCAGGCCTGCCTGGTCTTTCTTTCTTTCTTATCCTTTTTAAAAAATGTTTATTTATATATTTATTTATGTATTTATTAGATATAAGTACACTGTAGCTTTCTTCAGACACTGCAGAAGAGGGTGTCAGATTCTGGAGAATCAAAATCCCTCTTATGGTCTGCATATGATGTACATAAACACAGCCTCACATATACTTCTAAAAATTTAAAGATGTGTGGGGCCACTGAGAGGGCTCAACAATTAACAGCATTGTCTCCTCTTTCAGAGAACCTGGGATAAACTACCAGCACCTTATGGTGGCCCATCTCCAGTTCCAGGGGATCAGACAGACAGACAGACAGAGAGGCCTGCCTGGTCTTTCTTTATTTCTTATACTTTTTAAAAAATCTTTATTTATTTATTTATTTATGTATTTGTTAGATATAAGTACACTGTAGCCGTCTTCAGACACTCCAGAAGAGGGTGTCAGATTCTGGAGAATCTAAATCCCTCTTATGGTCTGCATATGATGTACATAACCACAGCCTCACATATACTTCTAAAAATTAAAAATGGATGGGGCCACTGAAATGGTTCAACAATTAACAGCATTGTCTCCTCTTCCAGAGAAGCTGGGATCAACTACCAGCACCTACAAGGTGGCCCATCTCCAGTTCCAGGGGATCAGACAGACAGACAGACAGACAGACAGAGATAAGGATGGCAGGCCTGCCTGGTCTTTCTTTCTTTCTTATCCTTTTTAAAAAATATTTATTTATTTATTTATTTATTTTTTATGTATTTCTTAGATATAAGTACACTGTAGCTTTCTTTAGACACTCCAGAGGAGGGTGTCAGATTCTGGAGAATGTAAATCCCTCTTATGGTCTGCATAGGATGTACATAAACACAGCCTCACATATACTGAGCTGAGGTGTCACAGGCCAACTGCTGGAATTTCTGAGTACCACCTAGAGAGAGAAAAGCTATGCTGTGTTTGCTTAATTTTTGTATTTTATTATTTCTAATTGTTGTTTTGTTTTGTTTTATTTGTTTTTAGAGAAGTCCTCAGTCTGTAGCTCTGGCTGACCCAAGACTGCCTACTTGTGTTAATTAGGGTTTCACAGCTGAGAATAGACACCAAGAGCAAGGTAAGGCTTAGAAAACCCTACATTCAGTGGTGGCTCAAGCTCTTAATGAGAGCACTCTGTAGATAGAGGCAGTCAGTTTCTGAGTTCGAGGCCACCCTGGTGAAAGACAGGGCTAGGGTAGGGGCTAGGGTGAGGAAAAGAAGAAAGGAAAGAAGAAAGGAAGAAAGAAAGAAAAAGTTTTTATAAAAGTTTTATAAAAAGTGTTAAAGTTTTTAAAAATTAAAAAAAAAATACCAGATCACCATCACACAGCATTGGCTGTCTTCAGGTGTATCCTTTCAGCCTCCAAAACAAAAAACAATGGCTGGCTGTCTTCAGGTGTATCCTATTCTCGAGTCTTATTTCCAACCTTAGAGCTGGGCTGAGCTGCCTCATTATGTAATTGCAAACCTTCCTTGGTTTGTCTTTTCCATTTCTAAGACTAACAGGCCTTTTTCTATTTATTGAATATGCTCATGACTGTCCTTTAGATATAGTAAATATAACTGTTGCTTATAAAACTTGTTTTCTAGGAATTTTTAAAGGGCAATGGCAGAGTTTATTTATAAAAAAATATTTTGCATTTATTTATTTGTGTGAGTGATGAAGCTCAGGTCTTCAAACTCGTCAGGAGGTATGATTACCTACCCTCTCTCTCAACCCCTCTCTCTCCTCTCTCAATGATTGTGTAAGAATGTTTTGCATGTGTATGCTGTGCCCACAGACTCCAGAACAGAGTATTAGATCCCCTGGAACTGGAGATGGGCCACCATATATAATACTGGTAATTGAGCCCAGGTTCTCTGGAAGAGGAGACAATGCTCTTAATTGTTGAGCCCTCTCTGTAGCCACATCTTTCTTTCTTTCTTTTTTTTTTGAGTTTATGTGAGGCTGTGTTTATATACATAATATGCAGACAATAAGAATGATTGAGATTCTTCAGAATCTGACACCCTCTTCTGGACTGTCTGAAGATAGCTACAGCATACTTAAATATAATAAATAAATAAATCTTTAAAAAGAAAAGGAAAAGTAAAAAAGAAAGAACAGGCCTGCCATATGCATGTTCATAGAGGAAAATGGAAGAGACCCCAATCTAACCTCAGCAGGGTGCTTCCTTCTGGATGGTAGCTCACAGTTTCATCCCAGCAAGACAGGCAAATCACTGAGTTCAAGGACAGTAAGGTTCAGGACAGCCAAGGTTAGGAAGGAAAAGGGTCTATGTTGAGAATACAAACCGACAAAACAACAACTAGGAAAAAGAAGTGACAGTGTAACTTGGGGTAGGGTACCAACAAGAGAAAGCTTTCTGTTACCACTTACAAACACCAGTAGCCTTGCACCCTTCTGCCCAGGTCCCTGCCTTCCTTTCTAGGCATTCTAAGGATGCCAGGGGGTGGGGGAATCCAGATTAACTTTTTAAAAACAAAGACTTGGTCTTTGATGTCTATAGGAAGCCCTTCTCAGTGCCTTTAACTACCACTGAACTTTCAGGGCTGTGACTCAACTGTAACAAGGAACAGGGCTAAGAACCTGCAGCCTTTGAAAACAACTATTTTTTTAAAGTGGGGGACCCAAATCAGCAGTAGAACCCCTCAGGTTCAGCCATAATACTTGTTAGGGAAAGAGCCTCAATGTCCGGAGCTGAGGTCTCATGGGTGAACTGCTTCAAGCTCTGAGTATCATTGAAAGAAAGAAAAGATATCATGTGGTTGCTTAATTTATTTATTTTATTATTTCTATTTTTTGTTTTCTTTTGTTTTGTTTTAGAAAAGGCCTCAGTCTGTAGCTATGGCTGACCTAGGACAGACTACATGTGTTAATTAGGGTTTCACAGCTGAGAAACAGACCATACCTATGTAAGACTTAGAAAACCCAACAGTCAGTGGTGGCTCGAGCTCTTAATGAGAGCACTCTGGAGGCAGAGGCAGTCAGTTTCTGAGTTCGAGGCTAGCCTGGTTAAAGACAGGGATAGGCAGGGCTAGGCAAGGCAGGGCTGGGCTAGGCTAGGCTAGGCAAGGGGCTGGGCTAGTCAAGGCAAGGGACTAGGCTAGGCTACTCAAGGGGCTAGGCAAGACAGACAGACAGAGAGAAAGACAGACAAGGATGGCAGGCCTGCCTGGTTTTTCTTTCTTTCTTATCCCTTTTAAAAAAATGTTTATTTATTTATTTATTAATTTATTTATTTATTTATTAGATATAAGTACACTGTAGCTGTCTTCAGACACTCCAGAAGAGGGTGTCAGATTCTGGAGAATCTATATCCCTCTTATGGTCTGCATATGATGTACATAAACACAGCCTCACATTTACTTCTAAAAATTTAAAGATGTGTGGGGCCAATGAAAGGGATCAACAATTAACAACATTGTCTCCTCTTATAGAGAACCTGGGATCAACTACCAGCAACTATATGGTGGCCCATCTCCAGTTCCAGGGGATCAGACAGACAGACAGACATACAGACAGATAGAGTTAAGAATGGCAGGCCTACATGGTCTTTCATTCTTTCTTATCCTTTTTAAAAAATGTTTATTAATTTAAGTATGTATTTATTAGATTTAAGTACATTGTAGCTGTCTTCAAACACTCCCGAAGAGGGTGTCAGATTCTGGAGAATCTATATCCCTCTTATGGTCTGCATATGATGTACATGAATACAGCCTCACATATACTTCTAAAAATTTAAAGATGGGTAGGGCCACTGATAGGGCTCAACATTTAACCGCATTGTCTACTCTTCCAGAGAACCTGGGATCAACTACCAGCAACTATATGGTAGCCCATCTCCAGTTCCAGGGGATCAGACAGACAGACAGACAGACAGACAGAGATAAGGATGGCAGGCCTGCCTGGTCTTACTTTCTTTCTTATCCTTTTTAAAACATGTTTATTTATTTATTTATTTATTTATTTATATATTTATTATATATAATACACTGTAGCTGTCTTCAAACACTCCAGTAGAGGGTGTCAGATTCTGGAGAATCTAAATCCTCTTATAATCTGAATATGATGTACTTAAACACAGCTCACATATACTTCTAAATATTTAAAGAAGTGTGGGGCCACTGAAAGGGCTCAACAATTAAGAGCATTGTCTCCTCTTCCAGAGAACCTTGGATCAACTACCAGCAACTATATGGTGGCCCATCTCCAGTTCCAGGGGATCAGACAGACAGACAGACAGACAGAGATAAGGATGGCAGGCCTGCCTGGTCTTACTTTCTTTCTTATCCTTTTTAAAAAATGTTTATTTATTTATTTATTTATTACATATAAGTACACTGTAGCTGTCTTCAGACACTCCAGTAGAGGGTGTCAGATTCTGGAGAATCTAAATCCTCTTATAATCTGAATATAATGTACATAAACACAGCCTCACATATAATTCTAAATATTTAAAGAAGTGTGGGGCCACTGAAAGGGCTCAACAATTAAGAGCATTGTCTCCTCTTCCAGAGAACCTTGGATCAACTACCAGCAACTATATGGTGGCCCATCTCCAGTTCCCGGGGATCAGATAGACAGACAGACAGACAGGCAGAGATATGGATGGCAGGCCTGCCTGGTCTTTCTTTCTTTCTTATCCTTTTTAAAAAATGTTTATTTATTTTTTTATTTATTTATTTAGTAGATATAAGTACACTGTAGCTGTTCAGACACTACAGAAGAGGGTGTCAGATTCTGGAGAATCTAAATCCCTCTTATGGTCTGCATATGATGTACATAAACACAGCCTCACATATACTTCTAAAAATTTAAAGAAGGGTGGGGCCACTCTAAAAGCTCAACAATTAACAGCATTGTCTCCTCTTCCAGAGTACCTGGGATCAACTACCAGCAACTATATGGTGGCCCATCTCCAGTTCCAGGGGATCAGACAGACAGACATACAGACAGTGCTAAGGATGGCAGGCCTGCCTGGTCTTTCTTTCTTTCTTATCCTTTTTAAAAAATGTTTATTTATATATTTATTTATGTATTTGTTAGATATAAGTACACTGTAGCTGTCTTCAGACACTCCAGAAGAGGGTGTCAGATTCTGGAGAATCAAAATCCCTCTTATGGTCTGCATATGATGTACATAAACACAGCCTCACATATACTTCTAAAAATTTAAAGATGTGTGGGGCCACTGAGAGGGCTCAACAATTAACAGCATTGTCTCCTCTTTCAGAGAACCTGGGATAAACTACCAGCACCTTATGGTGGCCCATCTCCAGTTCCAGTGGATCAGACAGACAGACAGACAGAGAGGCCTGCCTGGTCTTTCTTTATTTCTTATACTTTTTAAAAAATCTTTATTTATTTATTTATTTATGTATTTATTAGATATAAGTACACTGTAGCCGTCTTCAGACACTCCAGAAGAGGGTGTCAGATTCTGGAGAATCTAAATCCATTTTATGGTCTGCATATGATGTACATAAACACAGCCTCACATATACTTCTAAAAATTAAAAATGGATGGGGCCACTGAAATGGTTCAACAATTAACAGCATTGTCTCCTCTTCCAGAGAAGCTGGGATCAACTACCAGCACCTACAAGGTGGCCCATCTCCAGTTCCAGGGGATCAGACAGACAGACAGACAGACAGACAGAGATAAGGATGGCAGGCCTGCCTGGTCTTTCTTTCTTTCTTATCCTTTTTAAAAAATATTTATTTATTTATTTATTTATTTATTTATTTTTTTATGTATTTCTTAGATATAAGTACACTGTAGCTTTCTTTAGACACTCCAGAGGAGGGTGTCAGATTCTGGAGAATGTAAATCCCTCTTATGGTCTGCATAGGATGTACATAAACACAGCCTCACATATACTGAGCTGAGGTGTCACAGGCCAACTGCTGGAATTTCTGTGTACCACCTAGAGAGAGAAAAGCTATGCTGTGTTTGCTTAATTTTTGTATTTTATTATTTCTATTTGTTGTTTTGTTTTGTTTTATTTGTTTTTAGAGAAGTCCTCAGTCTGTAGCTCTGGCTGACCCAGGACTGCCTACTTGTGTTAATTAGGGTTTCACAGCTGAGAATAGACACCAAGAGCAAGGTAAGGCTTAGAAAACCCTACATTCAGTGGTGGCTCAAGCTCTTAATGAGAGCACTCTGTAGATAGAGGCAGTCAGTTTCTGAGTTCGAGGCCACCCTGGTGAAAGACAGGGCTAGGGTAGGGGCTAGGGTGAGGAAAGGAAGAAAGGAAAGAAGAAAGAAAGAAAAAGTTTTTATAAAAGTTTTATAAAAAGTGTTAAAGTTTTTAAAAATTAAAAAAAAAATACCAGATCACCATCACACAGCATTGGCTGTCTTCAGGTGTATCCTTTCAGCCTCCAAAACAAAAAACAATGGCTGGCTGTCTTCAGGTGTATCCTATTCTCGAGTCTTATTTCCAACCTTAGAGCTGGGCTGAGCTGCCTCATTATGTAATTGCAAACCTTCCTTGGTTTGTCTTTTCCATTTCTAAGACTAACAGGCCTTTTTCTATTTATTGAATATGCTCATGACTGTCCTTTAGATATAGTAAATATAACTGTTGCTTATAAAACTTGTTTTCTAGGAATTTTTAAAGGGCAATGGCAGAGTTTATTTATAAAAAAATATTTTGCATTTATTTATTTGTGTGAGTGATGAAGCTCAGGTCTTCAAACTCGTCAGGAGGTATGATTACCTACCCTCTCTCTCAACCCCTCTCTCTCCTCTCTCAATGATTGTGTAAGAATGTTTTGCATGTGTATGCTGTGCCCACAGACTCCAGAACAGAGTATTAGATCCCCTGGAACTGGAGATGGGCCACCATATATAATACTGGTAATTGAGCACAGGTTCTCTGGAAGAGGAGACAATGCTCTTAATTGTTGAGCCATCTCTGTAGCCACATCTTTCTTTCTTTCTTTTTTTTTTTTTTGAGTTTATGTGAGGCTGTGTTTATATACATCATATGCAGACAATAAGAATGATTTAGATTCTTCAGAATCTGACACCCTCTTCTGGACTGTCTGAAGATAGCTACAGCATACTTAAATATAATAAATAAATAAATCTTTAAAAAGAAAAGGAAAAGTAAAAAAGAAAGAACAGGCCTGCCATATGCATGTTCATAGAGGAAAATGGAAGAGACCCCAATCTAACCTCAGCAGGGTGCTTCCTTCTGGATGGTAGCTCACAGTTTCATCCCAGCAAGACAGGCAAATCACTGAGTTCAAGGACAGTAAGGTTCAGGACAGCCAAGGTTAGGAAGGAAAAGGGTCTATGTTGAGAATACAAACCGACAAAACAACAACTAGGAAAAAGAAGTGACAGTGTAACTTGGGGTAGGGTACCAACAAGAGAAAGCTTTCTGTTACCACTTACAAACACCAGTAGCCTTGCACCCTTCTGCCCAGGTCCCTGCCTTCCTTTCTAGGCATTCTAAGGATGCCAGGGGGTGGGGGAATCCAGATTAACTTTTTAAAAACAAAGACTTGGTCTTTGATGTCTATAGGAAGCCCTTCTCAGTGCCTTTAACTACCACTGAACTTTCAGGGCTGTGACTCAACTGTAACAAGGAACAGGGCTAAGAACCTGCAGCCTTTGAAAACAACTATTTTTTTAAAGTGGGGGACCCAAATCAGCAGTAGAACCCCTCAGGTTCAGCCATAATACTTGTTAGGGAAAGAGCCTCAATGTCCGGAGCTGAGGTCTCATGGGTGAACTGCTTCAAGCTCTGAGTATCATTGAAAGAAAGAAAAGATATCATGTGGTTGCTTAATTTATTTATTTTATTATTTCTATTTTTTGTTTTCTTTTGTTTTGTTTTAGAAAAGGCCTCAGTCTGTAGCTATGGCTGACCTAGGACAGACTACATGTGTTAATTAGGGTTTCACAGCTGAGAAACAGACCATACCTATGTAAGACTTAGAAAACCCAACAGTCAGTGATGGCTCCAGCTCTTAATGAGAGCACTCTGGAGGCAGAGGCAGTCAGTTTCTGAGTTCGAGGCCAGCCTGGTTAAAGACAGGGATAGGCAGGGCTAGGCAAGGCAGGGCTGGGCTAGGCTAGGCTAGGCAAGGGGCTGGGCTAGTCAAGGCAAGGGACTAGGCTAGGCTACTCAAGGGGCTAGGCAAGACAGACAGACAGAGAGAAAGACAGACAAGGATGGCAGGCCTGCCTGGTTTTTCTTTCTTTCTTATCCCTTTTAAAAAATGTTTATTTATTTATTTATTTATTTATTTATTTATTTATTTATTAGATATAAGTACACTGTAGCTGTCTTCAGACACTCCAGAAGAGGGTGTCAGATTCTGGAGAATCTATATCCCTCTTATGGTCTGCATATGATGTACATAAACACAGCCTCACATTTACTTCTAAAAATTTAAAGATGTGTGGGGCCAATGAAAGGGATCAACAATTAACAACATTGTCTCCTCTTATAGAGAACCTGGGATCAACTACCAGCAACTATATGGTGGCCCATCTCCAGTTCCAGGGGATCAGACAGACAGACAGACATACAGACAGATAGAGTTAAGAATGGCAGGCCTACCTGGTCTTTCATTCTTTCTTATCCTTTTTAAAAAATGTTTATTAATTTAAGTATGTATTTATTAGATTTAAGTACATTGTAGCTGTCTTCAAACACTCCCGAAGAGGGTTTCAGATTCTGGAGAATCTATATCCCTCTTATGGTCTGCATATGATGTACATGAACACAGCCTCACATATACTTCTAAAAATTTAAAGATGGGTAGGGCCACTGATAGGGCTCAACAATTAACCGCATTGTCTACTCTTCCAGAGAACCTGGGATCAACTACCAGCAACTATATGGTAGCCCATCTCCAGTTCCAGGGGATCAGACAGACAGACAGACAGACAGAGATAAGGATGGCAGGCCTGCCTGGTCTTACTTTCTTTCTTATCCTTTTTAAAAAATGTTTATTTATATATTTATTTATTTATTATATATAAGTACACTGTAGCTGTCTTCAGACACTCCAGTAGAGTGTGTCAGATTCTGGAGAATCTAAATCCTCTTATAATCTGAATATGATGTACTTAAACACAGCTCACATATACTTCTAAATATTTAAAGAAGTGTGGGGCCACTGAAAGGGCTCAACAATTAAGAGCATTGTCTCCTCTTCCAGAGAACCTTGGATCAACTACCAGCAACTATATGGTGGCCCATCTCCAGTTCCCGGGGATCAGATAGACAGACAGACAGACAGGCAGAGATATGGATGGCAGGCCTGCCTGGTCTTTCTTTCTTTCTTATCCTTTTTAAAAAATGTTTATTTATTTATTTATTTATGTATTTATTAGATATAAGTACACTGTAGCTGTCTTCAGACACTCCAGAAGAGGGTGTCAGATTCTGGAGAATCTATATCCCTCTTATGGTCTGCATATGATGTACATAAACACAGCCTCACATTTACTTCTAAAAATTTAAACATGTGTGGGGCCAATGAAAGGGATCAACAATTAACAACATTGTCTCCTCTTATAGAGAACCTGGGATCAACTACCAGCAACTATATGGTGGCCCATCTCCAGTTCCAGGGGATCAGACAGACAGACAGACATACAGACAGATAGAGTTAAGAATGGCAGGCCTACATGGTCTTTCATTCTTTCTTATCCTTTTTAAAAAAATGTTTATTAATTTAAGTATGTATTTATTAGATTTAAGTACATTGTAGCTGTCTTCAAACACTCCCGAAGAGGGTGTCAGATTCTGGAGAATCTATATCCCTCTTATCGTCTGCATATGATGTACATGAACACAGCCTCACATATACTTCTAAAAATTTAAAGATGGGTGGGGCCACTGAAAGGGCTCAACAATTAACAGCACTGACTCATCTTCCAGAGAACCTGGGATTGAAAGAAGAAAAGCTGAACTCTCCATGAACTCTCCAACTCAGAGTTCTCTTACCCCTCCCATCTAGAGGTTGTTCCCGGAACACACCTGAACTTTTTACCTCAGAGTACATTCTTGAACTCTTCACCCCAGAGTCCGACCCCTCCCAAGTGAGAACGGTTCCAGGAGCATTTCTGAGATAAGGGTCTCCTGGAGCGAACTCAGTCCAACCCCTCCTAACTGAAGACTGTTCCAAGAACATTTTTGAGATAGGGGCCTCTTTCATTTGGTGCGTTGGCCGGGAATCAGCGCGACCACCCAGAAGTCCTGGACCCACTCAGAAGTAAGATTTACTGTTCTGTTTGGTCTGGTGTCTGTGTTCTGTTTCTGGAGACCAGGAGAGTCTCAATCTGTGGGCCTTGGAGAGGCCATCTGAATCTGTATCTGGTGCGATCGCAGTTCTGGTTTTGCGTGACGCTCTGTGCTCAGTACGAGCACCAGAGACCGTGCTCCCCGAGCTGGAGACCAGGCAGGTCTCAATAGAGAGCGCGGGGTGGGTAGAGATAGACGTGTCTGGTGCCCCCCGTCCGATCGCCCTGGGGGACGCCCCAGGAAGACAAGGGGAGGGCCAAGGACGCTTGGCGGACCCCTCTGAAGGCCGAGAGACCATCACTTTGGTGGAAGGTCTAAGCCGGCCGGCCTTGGAAAGGCCATCTGATTCTGTAAGTTGCCTGTGGGCGACGCGAGGTCGCCGCCGTTTTTGGTTTTTTCTTTTTGTCTCAAGTCTTGTGTCTGCTCTTGTTGTGTTTGCTATTATTCTAGAAATGGGACAATCTGCTGGGTGTGTAAGTGTGGAACTGCTGCATTTGTGTATTCTGAGATTGTGGGTTTATTCTGGCAGTGGCTGTGAGAGGACGGCTGTCTATGGCCTCACAGTCTGCACCCCAAAAAGATGTTTCAAGGGAGACCCTGGAAGGAGTGCCCAGGGTACAGAACAGTCAAAAAGACCTGGCTGTTGCCTGGCAGAGTGAAGGAGAGAGAGAGAGTGTTCTCTCTGCCAGAGCGGGAGTGGATGTGGAATCCCACCCCTATCAGGAAAAAGAGTCAATGTGGAATCCGACCCCGTCAGAAAGTGGCGTTTGGCTGGTTGTGTTTTGGTCACGTGACAGACTGTGTGTGTGTGTGTGTGTGTGTTAACCCTTTGCCGACTGTAGACTTGGACTGACGTCAGGACAGAATTTGTCAGCAATGGTTTTAAAAAAAGGAAAAAAAGAGAAAAAAAAACCACCAGGCCGGTCCTCCCCAGGCTGCTCAAAAGAGCTCTGAAATCCAGAGCTGCAGCAGTGGTGCTGAGGTTCTGAGTTCTGCAGACACAGCAGCAACGGAGGCTGTCTGTGCCCTGCGAGTGAGTTGTAAAATGCTGATAGTAAGTGTGGCGGCCTGTCAGACCCGCCTGGCGCCCCGGAATAGCCGTGAAGCCTGCCACAGCTGGGGAGGGGCCAACTGTGGCCGCCGTCCCTCCTTTGGCTTCCCCCTGGAGTCTGCCCGCACTCCCTTGTGTCTGTGCGCCCGCCGTGGGGCACACAGAGAAGTTCCCCCGCCCTGCCGCGCAGGCGCCTTGCGTTTCCAAAGCTCGGGAGGCCGCCGTTGCCTCTGGCCAAGAGAGCTCCGTGGATGCCTGTGTGTGGGGTGGCGGACGCCGCCGCCTCCGGGGGCTCAAGCCATGCCGGAAAACAAGTGGTTAAATTCCCCCTCCCTGCCAGTGTTTGTTTGCCACTCCCACATTTCGCCGTGGCGCGGCGGAGACTCGGCGCTTGGCTCCTCCCTGTCCATTCGCCGTTACTGAGAAAATCCTGGTTAGTTTCTTTCCCTCCGCTGACTAGTATGCTTGAGTTCAGCGGGTTGCCGCGTCTGATCTGAGGACGCCACAAGGTTCCCTGGTTGCTTCTCATTTCCCTGTCCCCTGTATCCTGTCTCTTGTTAACTGTTAACAGAAAAAATTGTGTTCATTTTGAGATATCAGTGTGCAGCCAGATGTAAGAGCTGCACCCCCTTCTCTGCCCCGTGTGTTTTCTCTTCTCAGGCATCGCCCTGAGCTGCTAGCAGTGAATCTGTTTTAAGCTCCGGTGAGGGAGATATACAAGGTAAGGAGCACCTACGAGTCTAACTGCCAGGCTCTGATGAAGGATAGAGGTCTGCAAAGAAGAACTGAGAGCAAAGCTTCAGCAGACTCAAAAGAAATAGGTTAACAGTAAAAAGAGGTAAACTATGAAAAAAGTTAAGTGACAGAATATAGATGTAATAATTAGATAACATTCAAAGTAAGCAAAGACAAGAAAGAGATATATATAGATAGAAAGAGAGACATTATATGAGATCTCCATTGCAGTTAAGAAATAGGAGCAAAGAGAGATAAATGACAAAGACTAGAACCTAGCAAAGTGACACTTGCTAATAATACTAGCACTTAGAGATGATCTGTAAGAAATAAGGAGCCAGAAAATTTTCTAAAAAAGATAAGAGAAATGAAATGCTGGTCACAAACGTCAGGGAAACTAGAAAACTTAGTACCTGGCAACAAGAAAAAAGAAAGCTTTTGGCTAAAGATCAGAGTGTTTGCTGTTGAAAAAGAAGAGCACTGGGTGAGAGACTGTCCTAACAAAAAGAAGAGGAGCCCCCCCTCTCAAGACAAAACCCTTCACCTGTTCGTGGCTATAAGTAAAGAGACTGGTGGCCTACCTGTTGATGCAGCTAAAAAGAGACTGTGTTTTCATATTCCTCCACTGACCAATGCAAAGCAAGTTTAAAAGGTCCCTGGACACTACAGGTCTTTGCAAACTGTGGATTCCAGGTTTTGCTGCATTAAAAAGATAAACAGCCCTTCGTATAAGAAATAAAGAACAACCTTGGATGGCCTTAGATGCTATTGAGACTGCCCTAATGTTGTCCCCAACTTTGGGACTCCTAAATGTGACTGAGAACAAAAGTATTGCCAAAGAGGTTCTTACTCAGAAATTGGGACCCTAAAAGACCAGTGGCACTTGGAAAAATTAGACCTGGTGACTGAGGGATGGCCTGCTTGTCTGCACATAATGGCTTTTGGTCAGGGACACATGATCCAATTGTTTCCCTGACTGATGGACACATTATTAGAGCTTTTTGTTGACAGAACAAGTGACCTTCACTTCCCCTGCTAACCTGCTGAGTCTTCACCTACTCATCACTGCTCTGACATTCGAGCAGAAGGAACTTTGGCTCAGAAGGCTGAACTCCTGGCGCTAACCCAAGCCCTGCGGTTGGCTGAAGGCAGAGACATCAAAGACAAAGAAGAAATTCTGGCCCTCCTAGAAGCTCCTGAATGAACTGGGTGAGTTGGGGTATCGGGTATCGGCTAAGAAAGCTCAGTTACCGAGGTGCCAAAACGACGGAAAGCGGAGGCTCACCGAAGCCAAGAAAAAAGACTGTGATGCTGATCCCAACCCCCACCACCCCGCGCCAAGTACGTGAGTTTCTGGGGACGGTGGGCTTTTGCAGACTCTGGACTAAAGAAAAAGTCCCATTCACCTGGACTGAGAAACACCAAAAAGCCTTTGACAGCATAAAGGCAGCCCTGCTTGCAGCCCCCGCTCTGGCTTTGCCAGATTTGACTAAGCCTTTTACCTTATATGTTGATGAGCTGCAATGGCCCTGCTTGTTAAAGACCCTGACAAGCTTACCCTGGGTCAGCATGTGACTATACCCACTACCAGAATTTGTTGCTGAATGATTGAGTAACTTTTGCTCCACCTGCCATCCTCAATCCTGCCACCTCCCCTTGGCGGATGACTCCACTCCTGTACATCAATGTGCTGATGAAACTGGAACAAGGAGAGATCTGACTGATCAGCCTTGGTGTGCCTGCCTGGTACACGGATGGCAGCAGCTTTGTCACAGGAGCAGCAGTAGCAGATGGAAAGCAGCTCATATCCATGGGGCCACCTACCAACAGAGGGGGCTACTTACCTCAGCAGGTAAAGATCAAATCAGCCTTGGCCTGAAAGTTTAAACTGGTACACGGATGGCAGTGGCCTCATGGTTAAAGGTAAGCGGAAGGCGGGGACAGCAGTGCAGCAGTGGACAAAAAGCAGGTGATCTAGGCCAGCAGCCTCCCTAAAGGGACTTCAGCCCAGAAAGCTGAACTTGTGGTTTTGATACAAGCTTTATAAATGACACTGACAGCAGGTATGCTTTTGCCACTGTATGGAACAATACAAACAAAGAAAGCTGTTGACATTTGCAGAAGACGTTCTCAATATGGATAAATGAGACTGCTCACATAGTCATCAAGAAGATTATTAAAGAAAATTTTTCCAAGGTTCAGAGTGCCAAAGGCAATAGTGTCAGATAATGGCCCTGCTTTGTTGCCCAGGTAAGTCAGGGTGTGGCCAAGCATTTAGAGGTCAAATAAAAATTACATTGTGTGTATAGACCTCAGAGCTCAGGATAGATAAAAATTAGTCTAAAACTCTAAGACAGACCTTGATAAAATTAATCGTGGAGACTGGCATGGACTTGGTGTTCCTTCCCTATGCCCTATTTCTTGATTCAGTTTTACTCTGTTTAAGATCCTTTATGAGACTCCTATGCCCATCACTGTCTTAACCTATGTTGTTAAACTAGCTATTGAGACTGACGGTAAAGACTGGGTGACCCTCCTTCCCTTTGTGCTTCTCAGAGTCCGAAACACACCTGGACGTTTCAGTCTTACTTCTTATGAAATTCTACATGGGGGACCGCCCCCCCTTGACTAAGTCTAGCAGGATATTGGATCCCTGTGTTGACTCTTTCTACACCCTGCTCTGTTGCCCAGCTCCAGCAAACAGACCCAACGACTAAAAAGAAAAAGATGGGGAGCCCCGAGGATGACCTAATTGGAATCCCATTCCCAGATCACAGCAGCGAGCTCCTGAGCTGCCTAAACGAGCAGCGCCAGCTGGGTCATCTGTGCGACCTCACCATCAGGACACAGGGTTTTGAGTACCAAACCCACAGGGCTGTGCTGGCTGCCTGTAGCCACTACTTCAAGAGGCTCTTTACAGAAGAGAGAGAGAGAACAGTAATAAAAACAGAGAGTGTTGAAACGGCTTCTGGGGGAGCAAAAGCCAGTGTGTGTGAGCTGAACTTTGTAGGGCCGGAGGCCCTAAGTGCCCTGCTCGAGTTTGCTTACACAGCCACACTGACCACCAGCAACGCCAATGTGCCAGCTGTACTCCAAGCTGCTCGGCTACTGGAAATCCCATGTGTCGTCACTACTTGCTTGGAGATTTTGCAAGGCAGTGGACTGGAAGCCCCCAGCCCAGATAAAGATGACTGTGAGCGAGCCCGACAGTACCTGGAGGCTTTTGCCACTGCCACCCCCACAGCCTCAACCTCAAAAATGCTCAACCCACCAGGCTACGGGCTGGCCCAGAGTAACGAACCTCCACTATCATCAGAAGAGCTGGGCTCAGATGAAGATCTCATTGACCCTGACCTGAGGGCTTACCTAAGTTCGCTGCACCAGGATGCCCTGACACCAGGCCTAAATGACCAAAACAAGCTAGTGCCTAAACGCCTTTCACAGATGCCCCAAGAGTGCCCAGTCTGTCACAAGATAATCCACGGGGCAGGCAAACTGCCTCGGCACATAAGGACCCACAATGGTGAAAAGCCTTTTGCCTGTGAGGTCTGCGGTATCCGCTTCACCAGGAATGATAAGCTGAAGATCCACATGCGAGAGCACACAGGAGAGCGACCCTACTCATGCCCCCACTGTCCAGCCCGCTTCCTGCATAACTACGACCTCAAAAACCATATGCATCTGCACACAGGGGGCCGGCTCTATGAATGCCACCTGTGCCACAAGGCCTACGCTAAGGAAGGCCATCTACAGCGCCATCTAAAAAATCAGAACTACCACAAAAATAATATGGCCATCTCATCCCCTGCTGGCCACGACCTCCCCAATGGCCACATAGACTAAGAGCTTTCTTAAGTTTTAGAACTAATCCTAATATGACTCAATCCTGTTGGTTATGTACAGCTATGGATGTTGATCTTAGAACTATAAAACGGTCTATTTTTGACTTCCCTGTCCAAAGTGATGTTACAAAACAGAAAGAGATTGGACTCTGTGGAGGGGGATAAATGCAGGACTCGCTCTAAGATTAGAGCTATTCACTAAAAGAAGGGGGGAATGAAAGAAGAAAAGCTGAACTCTCCATGAACTCTCCAACTCAGAGTTCTCTTACCCCTCCCATCTAGAGGTTGTTCCCGGAACACACCTGAACTTTTTACCTCAGAGTACATTCTTGAACTCTTCACCCCAGAGTCCGACCCCTCCCAAGTGAGAACGGTTCCAGGAGCATTTCTGAGATAAGGGTCTCCTGGAGCGAACTCAGTCCAACCCCTCCTAACTGAAGACTGTTCCAAGAACATTTTTGAGATAGGGGCCTCCTGGTACTACCCCAGAATGTTCCAATAGATCGAGTACATTGCCAAAATATAGGACACGACCCCTTGGTTATGTAAAGCTCCTTGGCAGAACACCTTGGTGACGTAAAACTTGTACTTTTCTCCTTACCCTTCTCCTATAAAAGCCTGTGACAAGTCTGGGCCAATTGCCGAATCTCCTCTGCACCTTGCTGGCTGCATGAGTTTCGACCCCAGATATCTGGTATATGTGCTTTTTGTGTGCTTTCTTGTCGTTGCTGTATTAAATCTTACTCTCTATACATCTTAAGTTCGGTCTCAGTGTCTTCTTGGGTGCTCGGCTGACCCGAGGCTTGAGTAAGTGCCTCCCTTTGGGAGTCCTGGAGTCTTTCACTACCAGCAACAAAATGGTGGCCCATCTCCAGTTCCAGGAGATCAGACAGACAGACAAACAGAGAGACAGACAGACAGACAAAGATAAGGATGGCAGCCCTGCCTGGTATTTCTTTCTTTCTTATCCTTTTTAAAAAATGTTTATTTATTTATTTATTTATTTATTTATTTATTTATTTATTTATTAGATATAAGTACACTGTAGCTATCTTCAGACACTCCAGAAGAGGGTGTCAGATTCTGGAGTATCGATATCCCTCTTATGGTCTGCATATGATGTACATAAACACAGCTTCACATATACTTCTAAAAATTTAAAGATGGGTGGGGCCACAGAAAGGGATCAACAATTAACAGCATTGTCTCCTCTTCCACAGAACCTTGGATAAACTACCAGCAACTATATGGTGGCCCATCTCCAGTTCCAGGGTATCAGACAGACAGACAGACAGACAGAGATAAGAATGGAGGCCTGCCTGGTCTTTCTTTCTTTCTTATACTTTTAAAAAAAATGTTTATTTATTTATTTATTTATTTATGTATTTATTACATATAAGTACACTGTAGCTGTCTTCAGACACTCCAGAAGAGGGTGCCAGATTCTGGAGAATCTAAATCCCTCTGATGGTCTGCATATGATGTACATAAACACAGCCTCACATATACTTCTAAAAATTTAAAGATGTGTGGGGGCACTGAAAGGGCTCAAAAATTAACAGCATTGTCTCCTCTAACAGAGAACCTGGGATCAACTACCAGCAACTATATGGTGGCCCATCTCCAGTTCCAGGGGATCAGGAAGACAAAGAGACAGACAGACAAGGGTGGCAGTCCTACCTGGTTTTTCTTTCTTTCTTATCCTTTTTAAAAAATGTTTATTTATTTATTTATGTATTTATAAGATATAAGTACACTGTAGCTGTCTTCAGACACTCCAGAAGAGGGTGTCAGATTCTGGAGAATATAAATCCCTCCTATGGTCTGAATATGATGGACATAAACACAGATTCACATACACTTCTAAAAATTTAAGATGGGTGGGGCCACTGAAAGGGCTCAACAATTAACAGCATTGTCTCTTCTTCCAGAAAACCTGGGATCAACTACCAGCAACTATATGGTGGCCCATCTCCAGTTCCAGGGGATCAGACAGACAGACAGACATACAGACAGATAGAGTTAAGGATGGAAGGCCTACCTGGTCTTTCATTCTTTCTTATCCTTTTTAAAAAATGTTTATTAATTTAAGTATGTATTTATTAGATATAAGTACACTGTAGCTCTCTTCAAACACTCCCGAAGAGGGTGTCAGATTCTGGAGAATCTATATCCCTCTTATGGTCTGCATATGATGTACATGAACACAGCCTCACATATACTTCTAAAAATTTATAGATGGGTGGGGCCACTGAAAGGGCTCAACAATTAACAGCACTGACTCCTTTTCCAGAGAACATGGGATCAACTACCAGCATTTATATGGTGGCCCATCTCTAGTTCCAGGGGAACAGACAGACAGACAAGGATGGCAGGCTTGCCTGGTCTCTCTTTCTTTATTATCCTTTTTTAAAAATGTTTATTTGTTTATTTATGAATTTATTAGATATAAGTACACTGTAGCAGTCTTCAGACACTCTAGAAGATTGTGTCATCTTCTGGAGAATCTAAATCCCTCTTATGGACTGCATATGATGTACATAAACACAGCCTCACATATACTTCTAAAAATTTAAAGATGGGTGAGCCCACTGAAAGGACTCAACAATTAACAGCATTGTCTCTTCTTCCAGAGAACGTGGGATGAACTACCAGCAACTATATGGTGGCCCATTTCAAGTTCCAGGGGATAAGACAGACATACAGACAGACAGAGATAAGGATGGCAGGCCTGCCTGATTTTTCTTTCTTTCTTATCCTTTTTAAAAAATATTTATTTATTTATTTATTTATTCATTTATTTATTTATTTATTTATTAGATATAAGTACACTGTAGCTGTCTTCAGGCACTCCAGAAGAGGGTGTCAGATTCTGGAGAATCTATATCCCTCCTATGGTCTGCATATGATGTACATGAACACAGCCTCACATATATTTCTAAAAATTTAAATATGGGTGGGGCCACTGAAAGGGCTCAACAATTAACAGCATTGTCTCCTCTTCCAGAGAACCTGGAATCAACTACCATCAACTATATGGTGGCTCATCTCCAGTTCCAGGGTATCTGACAGATAGACAGACAGACAGACAGACAGACATGGTGGCAGGCCTGCCTGGTCTTTCTTTCTTTCTTATACTTTTTAAAAAATGTTTATTTATTTATTTATGTATTTATTAGATATAAGTACACTGAAGCTGTCTTCAGACACTCTAGAAGAGGGTGTCATATTCTGGAGAATCTAAATCCCTCTTATGGTCTGCATATGATGTACATAAACACGGCCTCACATATACTTCTAAAAATTTAAAGATGTGTGGGCCCACTGAAAGGGCTCAACAATTAAAAGCATTGTCTCCTTTTCCAGAGAACCTGGGATCAACTACAAGCAACTCTATGGTGGCCCATCTCCAGTTCCAGAGGATCAGACAGACAGACAAAGAGACAGAGATAAGGATGGCAGTCCTGCCTGGGCTTTCTTTCTTTCTTATCCTTTTTAAAAAATGTTTGTTTATTTATTTATTTATTTATTTATTTATTTATTTATTAGATATAAGTACACTGTAGCTATCTTCAGACACTCCAGAAGAGGGTGTCAGATTCTGGAGTATCGATATCCCTCTTATGGTCTGCATATGATGTACATAAACACAGCCTCACATATACTTCTAAAAATTAAAATATGTGTGGGGCCACTTAAAGGTCTCAACAATTAACAGCATTGTCAACTCTACCAGAGATCCTGGGATCAACTACCAGCAACTATATGGTGGCCCATCTCCAGTTCCAGGTGATCAGACAGACAGACAGACAGACAAGGATAATGATGAAAGGCCTACCTGGTCTTTCTTTCTTTCTTATCCTTTTTAAAAAATGTTTATTCATATATTTATGTATTTATTAGATATAAGTACAATGTAGCTGTCTTCAATCAATCAAGAAGAGGGTGTCAGATTCTGGAGAATCTAAATCCCTCTTATGGTCTGCATATGATGTACATAAACACAGCCTCAACTTTACTTCTAAAAATTTAAAGATGGGTGGGGCCAATGAAATGGCTCAACAATTAACAGCATTGTCTCCTCTTCCAGAGAGCCTGGGATCAACTTCCAGCAACTGTATGGTGGCCCATCTCCAGTTCCAGGGTATCAAACAGACAGACAGACAGTCAGAGTTAAGGATGGAGGCCTGCCTGGTCTTTCTTTCTTTCTTATCCTTTTTAAAAATATTTATTTTTTATATATGTATTTATTAGATATAAGTAAACTGTATCTGTTTCAGACACTCCAGAAGAGGTTGTCAGATTCTGGAGAATCTAAATCCCTCTTATGTTCTGAATATGATGTACATAAACACAGCCTCACATATACTTTTAAATATTTAAAGAAGTGTGGGGCCACTGAAAGGGCTCAACAATTAACAGCATTGTCTCCTCTTCCAGAGAACCTGGGATCAACTACCAGCTCCTACAAGGTGGCCCATCTCCAGTTCCAGGGGATCAGACAGACAGAAAGACAGACAGACAGAGATAAGGATGGCAGGCCTGCCTGGTCTTTCTTTCTTTCTTATCCTTTTTAAAAAATATTTATTTATTTATTTATTTATTTATTTATTTATTTATTTATTTATTTCTTAGATATAAGTACACTGTAGCTGTCTTCAGACACTCCAGAGGAGGGTTTCAGATTCTGGAGAATGTAAATCCCTCTTATGTTCTGCATATGATGTACATAAACACAGCCTCACATATACTGAGGTGAGGTGTCACAGGCCAACTGCTGGAATTTCTGAGTACCACCTAGAGAGAGAAAAGCTATGCTGTGGTTTCTTAATTTATGTATTTTATTATTTCTATTTGTTGTTTTGTTTTGTTTTATTTGTTTTTAGAGAAGTCCTCAGTCTGTAGCTCTGGCTGACCCAGGACTGCCTACTTGTGTTAATTAGGGTTTCACAGCTGAGAACAGACACCAAGAGCAAGGTAAGGCTTAGAAAACCCTACATTCAGTGGTGGCTCAAGCTCTTAATGAGAGCACTCTGTAGGTAGAGGCAGTCAGTTTCTGAGTTCGAGGCCACCCTGGTGAAAGACAGGGCTAGGGTAGGGGCTAGGGTGAGGAAAGAAAGAAAGAAAGAAAAAGTTTTTATAAAAGTTTTATAAAAAGTGTTAAAGTTTTTAAAAATTAAAAAAAAAAAATACCAGATCACCATCACACAGCATTGGCTGTCTTCAGGTGTATCCTTTCAGCCTCCAAAACAAAAAACAATGGCTGGCTGTCTTCAGGTGTATCCTATTCTCGAGTCTTATTTCCAACCTTAGAGCTGGGCTGAGCTGCCTCATTATGTAATTGCAAACCTTCCTTGGTTTGTCTTTTCCATTTCTAAGACTAACAGGCCTTTTTCTATTTATTGAATATGCTCATGACTGTCCTTTAGATATAGTAAATATAACTTTTGCTTATAAAACTTGTTTTCTAGGAATTTTTAAAGGGCAATGGCAGAGTTTATTTATAAAAAAATATTTTGCATTTATTTATTTGTGTGAGTGATGAAGCTCAGGTCTTCAAACTCGTCAGGAGGTATGATTACCTCCCCTCTCTCTCAACCCCTCTCTCTCCTCTCTCAATGATTGTGTAAGAATGTTTTGCATGTGTATGCTGTGCCCACAGACTCCAGAACAGAGTATTAGATCCCCTGGAACTGGAGATGGGCCACCATATATAATACTGGTAATTGAGCCCAGGTTCTCTGGAAGAGGAGACAATGCTCTTAATTGTTGAGACCTCTCTGTAGCCACATCTTTCTTTTTTTTTTTTTTTGAGTATATGTGAGGCTGTGTTTATATACATCATATGCAGACAATAAGAATGATTTAGATTCTTCAGAATCTGACACCCTCTTCTGGACTGTCTGAAGATAGCTACAGCATACTTAAATATAATAAATAAATAAATCTTTAAAAAGAAAAGGAAAAGTAAATAGAAAGATCAGGCCTGCCATATGCATGTTCATAGAGGAAAATGGAAGAGACCCCAATCTAACCTCAGCAGGGTGCTTCCTTCTGGATGGTAGCTCACAGTTTCATCCCAGCAAGACAGGCAAATCACTGAGTTCAAGGACAGTAAGGTTCAGGACAGCCAAGGTTAGCAAGGAAAAGGGTCTATGTTGAGAATACAAACCGACAAAACAACAACTAGGAAAAAGAAGTGACAGTTTAACTTGGGGTAGGGTACCAACAAGAGAAAGCTTTCTGTTACCACTTACAAACACCAGTAGCCTTGCACCCTTCTGCCCAGGTCCCTGCCTTCCTTTCTAGGAATTCTAAGGAAGCCAGGGTGTGGGGGAATCCAGATTAACTTTTTAAAAACAAAGACTTGGTCTTTGATGTCTATAGGAAGCCCTTCTCAATGCCTTTAACTACCACTGAACTTTCAGGGCTGTGACTCAACTGTAACAAGGAACAGGCCTAAGAACCTGCAGCCTTTGAAAACAACTATTTTTTTAAAGTGGGGGACCCAAATCAGCAGTAGAACCCCTCAGGTTCAGCCATAATACTTGTTAGGGAAAGAGCCTCAATGTCCGGAGCTGAGGTCTCATGGGTGAACTGCTTCAAGCTCTGAGTATCATTGAAAGAAAGAAAAGATATCATGTGGTTGCTTAATTTATTTATTTTATTATTTCTATTTTTTGTTTTCTTTTGTTTTGTTTTAGAAAAGGCCTCAGTCTGTAGCTATGGCTGACCTAGGACAGACTACACGTGTTAATTAGGGTTTCACAGCTGAGAAACAGACCATACCTATGTAAGACTTAGAAAACACAACAATCAGTGGTGGCTCGAGGTCTTAATGAGAGCACTCTGGAGGCAGAGGCAGTCAGTTTTTGAGATCGAGGCCAGCCTGGTTAAAGACAGGGATAGGCAGGGCTAGGCAAGGCAGGGCTGGGCTAGGCTAGGCTAGGCAAGGGGCTGGGCTAGTCAAGGCAAGGGACTAGGCTAGGCTACTCAAGGGGCTAGGCAAGACAGACAGACAGAGAGAAAGACAGACAAGGATGGCAGGCCTGCCTGGTTTTTCTTTATTTCTTATCCCTTTTAAAAAATGTTTATTTATTTATTTATTTATTTATTTATTTATTTATGTATTTATTAGATATAAGTACACTGTAGCTGTCTTCAGACACTCCAGAAGAGGGTGTCAGATTCTGGAGAATCTATATCCCTCTTATGGTCTGCATATGATGTACATAAACACAGCCTCACATTTACTTCTAAAAATTTAAACATGTGTGGGGCCAATGAAAGGGATCAACAATTAACAGCATTGTCTCCTCTTATAGATAACCTGGGATCAACTACCAGCAACTATATGGTGGCCCATCTCCAGTTCCAGGGGATCAGACAGACAGACAGACATACAGACAGATAGAGTTAAGGACGGCAGGCCTACCTGGTCTTTCATTCTTTCTTATCTTTTTTAAAAAATGTTTATTAATTTTAGTATGTATTTATTAGATTTAAGTACACTGTAGCTGTCTTCAAACACTACCGAAGAGGGTGTCAGATTCTGGAGAATCTATATCCCTCTTATGGTCTGCATATGATGTACATGAACACAGCCTCACATATACTTCTAAAAATTTAAAGATGGGTGGGGCCACTGAAAGGGCTCAACAATTAACAGCACTGACTCCTCTTCCAGAGAACCTGGGATCAACTACCAGCAATTATATGGTGGCCCATCTCCATTTCCAGGGGATCAGACAGACAGACAGACAGACAAGGATGGCAGGCTTGCCTGGTCTCTCTTTCTTTATTATCCTTTTTTAAAAATGTTCATTTGTTTATTTATGAATTTATTAGATATAAGTACACTGTAGCTGTCTTCAGACACTCCAGAAGAGGGTGTCAGATTCTGGAGAATCTAAATCCCTCTTATGGTCTGCATATGATGTACATAAACACAGCCTCACATATACTTCTAAAAATTTAAAGATGTGTGGGGCCACTGAGAGGGCTCAACAATTAACAGCATTGTCTCCTCTTTCAGAGAACCTGGGATAAACTACCAGCACCTTATGGTGGCCCATCTCCAGTTTCAGTGGATCAGACAGACAGACAGACAGAGACACAGAGATAAAGATGGCAGGACTGCCTGGTCTTTATTTCTTTCTTATCCTTTTTAAAAAATGTTTATTTATTTATTTATTTATTTATTTATCTATTTATTTATTAGATATAACTACATTGTAGCTGTCTTCAGACACTCCAGAAGAGGGTGTCAGATTCTGGAGAATCTAAATCCCTCCTATGGTCTGAATATGATGTACATAAACACAGCCTCACATATACTTCTAAATATTTAAAGATGGGTGGCGCCACTGAAAGGGCTCAACAATTAACAGCATTGTCTCCTCTTCCAGAGAACCTGGGATCAACTACCAGCAACTATTCGTGGCCCATCTCCAGTTCCCAGGGATCAGATAGACAGACAGACAGACAGACAGAGATATGGATGGCAGGCCTGCCTGGTCTTTCTTTCTTTCTTATCCTTTAAAAAAATGTTTATTTATATATTTATTTATGTATTTATTAGATATAAGTACACTGTAGCTGTCTTCAGACACTCCAGAAGAGGGTGTCAGATTCTGGAGAATCTAAATCTCTCTTATGGTCTGCATATGATGTACATAAACACAGCCTCACATATACTTCTAAAAATTTAAAGATGTGTGGGGCCACTGAGAGGGCTCAACAATTAACAGCATTGTCTCCTCTCTCAGAGAACCTGGGATAAACTACCAGCACCTTATGGTGGCCCATCTCCAGTTCCAGTGGATCAGACAGACAGACAGACAGACAGAGAGACAGAGATAAAGATGGCAGGCCTGCCTGGTCTTTCTTTATTTCTTATACTTTTTAAAAAATGTTTATTTATTTATTTATTTATTTATTTATTTATTAGATATAACTACACTGTAGAAGTCTTCAGACACTCCAGAAGAGGGTGTCAGATTCTAGAGAATCTAAATCCCTCTTATGGTCTGAATATGATGTACATAAACACAGCCTCACATATACTTAAAAAATTAAAAGGCCACTGAAAGGACTCAACAATGAACAGCATTGTCTCCTCTTCCAGAGAACCTGGGATCAACCTCCAGCACCTACAAAGTGGCCCATCTCCAGTTCCAGGGGATCAGACAGACAGACAGACAGACAGAGATAAGGATGGCAGGCCTGCCTGGTCTTTCTTTCTTTCTTTCTTTCTTATCCTTTTTAAAAAATATTTATTTATTTATTTATATATTTATTTATTTATTTATTTATATAATTATTAGATATAAGTACACTGTAGCTGTTCAGACACTCCAGTAGAGGGTGTCAGATTCTGGAGAATCTAACTCCCTCTTATGGTCTCCATATGATGTACATAAACACAGCCTAACATATACTTCTAAAAATTAAAAGATCTGTGGGGACACTGAAAGGGCTCAACAATTAACAGCATTGTCTCGTCTTATAGAGAACCTGGGATCAACTACCAGCAACTATATGGTGGTCCATCTCCAGTTCCAGGGGATCAGACAGACAGACAGACAGACAGTGATAAGGATGGCAGGCCTGCCTGGTCTTTCTTTCTTTCTTATCCTTTTTTTAAAAAAATGTTTATTTATTTATTTATTTATTTATTCATTTATTTATTTATTTATTTATTTATTTATTTATTAGATATAAGTACACTGTAGCTGTTCAGACACTCCAGAAGAGGGTGTCAGATTCTGGAGAATCTAAATCCCTCTTATGGTCTGCATATGATGTACATAAACACAGCCTCACATATACTTCTAAATATTTAAAGATGGGTGGCGCCACTGAAAGGGCTCAACAATTAACAGCATTGTCTCCTCTTCGAGAGAACCTGGGATCAACTACCAGCAACTATTCGTGGCCCATTTCCAGTTCCCAGGGATCAGATAGACAGACAGACAGACAGACAGAGATATGGATGGCAGGCCTGCCTGTTCTTTCTTTCTGTCTTATCCTTTTTAAAAAATGTTTATTTATTTATTTATTTATTTATTAGATATAAGTACACTGTAGCTGTTCAGACACTCCAGAAGAGGGTGTCAGATTCTGGAGAATCTAAATCCCTCTTATGGTCTGCATATGATGTACATAAACACAGCCTCACATATACTTCTAAAAATTTAAAGAAGGGTGGGGCCACTCTAAAAGCTCAACAATTAACAGCATTGTCTCCTCTTCCAGAGTACCTGGGATCAACTACCAGCAACTATATGGTGGCCCATCTTCAGTTCCAGGGGATCATACAGACAGACATACAGACAGTGATAAGGATGGCAGGCCTGCCTGGTCTTTCTTTCTTTCTTATCCTTTTTAAAAAATGTTTATTTATATATTTATTTATGTATTTATTTGATATAAGTACACTGTAGCTGTCTTCAGACACTCCAGAGGAGGGTGTCAGATTCTGGAGAATCTAAATCCCTCTTATGGTCTGCATATGATGTACATAAACACAGCCTCACATATACTTCTAAAAATTTAAAGAAGGGTGGGGCCACTCTAAAAGCTCAACAATTAACAGCATTGTCTCCTCTTCCAGAGTACCTGGGATCAACTACCAGCAACTATATGGTGGCCCTTCTCCAGTTCCAGGGGATCAGACAGACAGACATACAGACAGTGATAAGGATGGCAGGCCTGCCTGGTCTTTCTTTCTTTCTTATCCTTTTTAAAAAAAATGTTTATTTATATATTTATTTATGTATTTATTAGATATAAGTACACTGTAGCTGTCTTCAGACACTCCAGAAGAGGGTGTCAGATTCTGGAGAATCTAAATCCCTCTTATGGTCTGTATATTATGTACATAAACACAGCCTCACATATACTTCTAAAAATTTAAAGATGTGTGGGGCCACTGAGAGGGCTCAACAATTAACAGCATTGTCTCCTCTTTCAGAGAACCTGGGATAAACTACCAGCACCTTATGGTGGCCCATCTCCAGTTCCAGTGGATCAGACAGACAGACAGACAGAGAGACAGAGATAAGGATGGCAGGCCTGCCTGGTCTTTCTTTATTTCTTATACTTTTTAAAAAATGTTTATTTATTTATTTATTTATTTATTTATTTATGTATTTATTAGATATAAGTACACTGTAGCCGTCTTCAGACACTCCAGAAGAGGGTGACAGATTCTAGAGAATCTAAATCCCTCTTATGTTCTGAATATGATGTACATAAACACAGCATCATATATACTTCTAAAAATTAAAAATGGGTGGGGCCACTGAAAGGGCTCAACAATTAACAGCATTGTCTCCTCTTCCAGAGAACTTGGGATCAACTACCAGCAACTACAAGGTGGCCCATCTCCAGTTCCAGGGGATCAGACAGACAGACAGACAGACAGAGATAAGGATTGCAGGCCTGTCTGGTCTTTCTTTCTTTCTTATCCTTTTAAAATAATGTTTGTTTGTTTATTTATTTATTCATTTATTTATTTATGTATTTATTAGATATAAGTACACTGTAGTTGTCTTCAGACACTCCAGAAGAGGGTGTCAGATTCTGGAGAATCTAAATCCCTCTTATGGTCTGCATATGATGTACATAAACACAGCCTAACATATACTTCTAAAAATTTAAAGATAGGTGGAGCCACTGAAAGGGCTCAACAATTAACAGCATTGTCTCCTCTTCCAGAGAACCTGGGATCAACTAACAGCAACTATATGGTGGCCCATCTCCAGTTCCAAGGGATCAGACAGACTGACAGACAGACAGACTGACAGAGATAAGGATGGCAGGCCTGCCTGGTCTTTCTTTCTTTCTTATCCTTTTTAAAAAATGTTTATTTATTTATTTATATTTTTATTAGGTATAAGTACACTGTAGCCGTCTTCAGACACTCCAGAAGAAGGTGTCAGATTCTGGAGAATCTAAATCCCTCTTATGGTCTGCATATGATGTACATAAACACAGCCTCACATTTACTTCTTAAAATATAAAGGTGGGGGGGCACTGAAAGGGCTCAGCAATTAACAGCATTGTCTCCTCTTTCAGAGAACCTGGGATCAACTACCTGCAACTATATGGTGGCCCATCTCCACTCCCAGGTGATCAGACAGACACACAGACAGACAAGGATAAGTATGGCAGGCCTGCCTGGTCTTTCTTTCTTTCTTATCCTTTTTAAAAAAATTGTATTTATTTATGTATTTATTAGATATAAGTACACTGTAGCTGTCTTCAGACACTCCAGAAGAGGGTGTCAGATTCTGATGAATCTAAATCCCTCTTCTGGTCTGCATATGATGTACATAAACACAGCCTCACATACACTTCTAAAAATTTAAAGATGGGTAGGGCCACTGATAGGGCTCAACAATTAACAGCATTGTCTCCTCTTCCAGAGAACCTGGGATCAACTACCAGCAACTATATGGTAGCCCATCTCCAGTTCCAGGGGATCAGACAGACAGACAGACAGAGAGACAGAGATAAGGATGGCAGGCCTGCCTGGTCTTACTTTCTTTCTTATCCTTTTTAAAAAATGTTTATTTATTTATTTATTTATTTATTTATTTATTTATTATATATAAGTACACTGTAGCTGTCTTCAGACACTCCAGTAGAGGGTGTCAGATTCTGGAGAATCTAAATCCTCTTATAATCTGAATATGATGTACTTAAACACAGCTCACATATACTTCTAAATATTTAAAGAAGTGTGGGGCCACTGAAAGGGCTCTACAATTAAGAGCATTGTCTCCTCTTCCAGAGAACCTTGGATCAACTACCAGCATCTATATGGTTGCCCATCTCCAGTTCCAGGGGATCAGACAGACAGACAGACAGACAGACAGAGATAAGGATGGCAGGCCTGCCTGTTCTTACTTTCTTTCTTATCCTTTTTAAAAAATGTTTATTTATTTATTTATTTATTTATTACATATAAGTACACTGTAGCTGTCTTCAGACACTCCAGTAGAGGGTGTCAGATTCTGGAGAATCTAAATCCTCTTATAATCTGAATATGATGTACATAAACACAGCCTCACATATACTTCTAAATATTTAAAGAAGTGTGGGGCCACTGAAAGGGCTCAACAATTAACAGCATTGACTCCTCTCCCAGAGAACCTTGGATCAACTACCAGCAACTATATGGTGGCCAATCTCCAGTTCCCGGGGATCAGATAGACAGACAGACAGACAGACAGAGATATGGATGGCAGGCCTGCCTGGTCTTTCTTTCTTTCTTATCCTTTTTAAAAAATGTTTATTTATTTATTTATTTATTTATTTATCTATTTATTTATTAGATATAAGTACACTGTAGCTGTCTTCAGACACTCCAGAAGTGGGTGTCAGATTCTGGAGAATCTAAATCCCTCTTATGGTCTGCATATGATGTACATAAACACAGCCTCACATATACTTCTAAATATTTAAAGATGGGTGGCGCCACTGAAAGGGCTCAACAATTAACAGCATTGTCACCTCTTCGAGAGTACCTGGGATCAACTACCAGCAACTATATGGGGGCCCATCTTCAGTTCCAGGGGATCATACAGACAGACATACAGAGAGTGATAAGGATGGCAAGCCTGCCTGGTCTTTCTTTCTTTCTTATCCTTTTTAAAAAATGTTTATTTATATATTTATTTATGTATTTATTTGATATAAGTACACTGTAGCAGTCTTCAGACACTCCAGAAGAGGGTGCCAGATTCTGGAGAATCTAAATCCCTCTTATGGTCTGCATATGATGTACATAAACACAGCCTCACATATACTTCTAAAATTTTAAAGATGTGTGGGGCCACTGAGAGGGCTCAACAATTAATAGCATTGTCTCCTCTTTCAGAGAACCTGGGATAAACTACCAGCACCTTATGGTGGGCCATCTCCAGTTCCAGTGGATCAGACAGACAGACAGACAGAGAGACAGAGATAAGGATGGCAGGCCTGCCTGGTCTTACTTTCTTTCTTATCCTTTTAAAAAATGTTTATTTATTTATTTATTTATTTATTTATTTATTTATTTATTAGATATAAGTACTCTGTAGCTATTCAGACACTCCAGAAGAGGGTGTCAGATTCTGGAGAATCTAAATCCCTCTTATGGTCTGCATAAGATGTACATAAACACATCCTCACATATACTTCTAAAAATTTAAAGAAGGGTGGGGCCACTCTAAAAGCTCAACAATTAACAGCATTGTCTCCTCTTCCAGAGTACCTGGGATAAACTACCAGCAACTATATGATGGCCCATCTCCAGTTCCAGGGGATCAGACAGACAGACATACAGACAGTGATAAGGATGGCAGGCCTGCCTGGTCTTTCTTTCTTTCTTATCCTTTTTAAAAAAATGTTTATTTATATATTTATTTATGTATTTATTAGATATAAGTACACTGTAGCTGTCTTCAGACACTCCAGAAGAGGGTGTCAGATTCTGGAGAATCTAAATCCCTCTTATGGTCTGCATATGATGTACATAAACACAGCCTCACATATACTTCTAAAAATTTAAAGAAGGGTGGGGCCACTCTAAAAGCTCAACAATTAACAGCATTGTCTCCTCTTCCAGAGTACCTGGGATCAACTACCAGCAACTATATGGTGGCCCTTCTCCAGTTCCAGGGGATCAGACAGACAGACATACAGACAGTGATAAGGATGGCAGGCCTGCCTGGTCTTTCTTTCTTTCTTATCCTTTTTAAAAAAATGTTTATTTATATATTTATTTATGTATTTATTAGATATAAGTACACTGTAGCTGTCTTCAGACACTCCAGAAGAGGGTGTCAGATTCTGGAGAATCTAAATACCTCTTATGGTCTGCATATGATGTACATAAACACAGCCTAACATATACTTCTAAAAATTAAAAGATGTGTGGGGCCACTGAAAGGGCTCAAAAATTAACAGCATTGTCTCCTCTTATAGAGAACCTGGGATCAACTACCAGCAACTATATGGTGGTCCATCTCCAGTTCCAGGGGATCAGACAGACAGACAGACAGACAGTGATAAGGGTGGCAGGCCTGCCTGGTCTTTCTTTCTTTCTTATCCTTTTTTTAAAAAAATGTTTGTTTATTTATTTATTTATTTATTTATTTATTTATTTTATTTATTTATTTATTTATTAGATATAAGTACACTGTAGCTGTTCACACACTGCAGAAGAGGGTGTCAGATTCTGGAGAATCTAAATCCCTCTTATGGTCTGCATATGATGTACATAAACACAGCCTCACATATACTTCTAAATATTTAAAGAAGGGTGGGGCCACTCTAAAAGCTCAACAATTAACAGCATTGTCTCCTCTTCCAGAGTACATGGGATCAACTACCAGCAACTATATGGTGGCCCATCTCCAGTTCCAGGGGATCATACAGACAGACATACAGACAGTGATAAGGATGGCAGGCCTGCCTGGTCTTTCTTTCTTTCTTATCCTTTTTTAAAAAAATTTTATTTATATATTTATTTATGGATTTATTAGAGATAAGTACACTGTAGCTGTCTTCAGACACTCCAGAAGAGGGTGTCAGATTCTGGAGAATCTAAATCCCTCTTATGGTCTGCATATGATGTACATAAACACAGCCTCACATATACTTATAAAAATTTAAAGTTTTGTGGGGCCACTGGGAGGGCTCAACAATTAACAGCATTGTCTCCTCTTTCAGAGAACCTGGGATAAACTACCAGCACCTTATGGTGGCCCATCTCCAGTTCCAGTGGATCAGACAGACAGACAGACAGAGAGACAGAGATAAGGATGGCAGGCCTGCCTGGTCTTTCTTTATTTCTTATTCGTTTTAAAAAATGTTTATTTATTTATTTATTCATTTATGTATTTATTAGATATAAGTACACTGTAGCCGTCTTCAGACACTCCAGAAGAGGGTGACAGATTATAGAGAATCTAAATCACGCTTATGGTCTGAATATGATGTACATAAACACAGCATCACATATACTTCTAAAAATTAAAAATGGGTGGAGCCACTGAAAGGGCTCAACAATTAACAGCATTGTCTCCTCTTCCAGAGAACCTGGGATCAACTACCAGCAACTATATGGTGGCCCATCTCCAGTTTAGGGGATCAGGCAGACAGACAGACAGACAGACAGAGATAAGGATGGCAGGCCTGCCTGGTCTTACTTTCTTTCTTATCCTTTTTAAAAAAATGTTTGTTTATTTATTTATTTATTTATTTATGTATTTATTATATATAAGTACACTGTAGTTGTCCTCAGACACTCCAGTATAGGGTGTCAGATTCTGGAGAATCTAAATTCTCTTATAATCTGAATATGATATACATAAACACAGCCTCACATATACTTCTAAATATTTAAAGAAGTGTGGGGCCACTGAAAGGGCTCAACAATTAACAGCATTGTCTCCTCTTCCAGAGAACCTTGGATCAACTACCAGCCAATATATGGTGGCCCATCTCCAGTTCCCTGGGATCAGATAGACAGACAGACAGACAGACAGAGATAAGGATGGCAGGCCTGCCTGGTCTTTCTTTCTTTCTTTTCCTTTTTTAAAAAATGTTTATTTATATATTTATTTATGTATTTATTAGATGTAAGTACACTGTAGCTGTCTTCAGACACTCCAGAAGAGGGTGTCAGACTCTGGAGAATCTAAATCCTCTTATAATCTGAATATGATGTACATAAACACAGCCTCAAATATACTTCTAAATATTTAAAAAGTGTGGGGCCACTGAAAGGGCTCAACAATTAACAGCATTGTCTCCTGTTCCAGAGAACCTTGGATCAACTACCAGCTACTATATGGTGGCACATCTCCAGTTCCAGGGGATCAGACAGACAGACAGACAGACAGAGATAAGGATGGCAGGCCTGCCTGGTCTTACTTTCTTTCTTTTCCTTTTTCAAAAATGTTTGTTTATTTATTTATTTATTTATTTATTTATTTATTTATTTATGTATTTATTATATATAAGTACACTGTAGCTGTCTTCAGACACTCCAGTATAGGGTGTCAGATTCTGGATAATCTAAATCCTCTTATAATCTGAATATGATGTACATAAACACAGCCTCACATATACTTTTAAATATTTAAAGAAGTGTGGGGCCACTGAAAGGGCTCAACAATTAACAGCATTGTCTCCTCTTCCAGAGAACCTTGGATCAACTACCAGCAACTATATGGTGGCCCATCTCCAGTTCCCGGGGATCAGATAGACAGACAGACAGACAGAAAGACAGAGATATGGATGGTAGGCCTGCCTGGTCTTTGTTTCTTTCTTATCCTTTTTAAAAAATGTTTATTTACTTATTTATTTATTTATCTATTTATTTATTAGATATAAGTACACTGTAGCTGTCTTCAGACACTCCAGAAGAGGGTGTCAGATTCTGGAGAATCTAAATCCCTCTTATGGTCTGCATATGATGTACATAAACACAGCCTCACATATACTTCTAAATATTTAAAGATGGGTGGCGCCACTGAAAGGGCTCAACAATTAACAGCATTGTCTCCTCTTCCAGAGAACCTGGGATCAACTACCGGCAACTATTCGTGGCCCATCTCCAGTTCCCAGGGATCAGATAGACAGACAGACAGACAGACAGACAGACAGAGGTATGGATGGCAGGCCTGCCTGGTCTTTCTTTCTGTCTTATCCTTTTTAAAAAATGTTTATTTATTTATTTATTTATTTATTTATTTATTTATTTATTTATTTATAAATTTATTAGATATAAGTACACTGTAGCTGTTCAAACACTCCAGAAGAGGGTGTCATATTCTTGAGAATCTAAATCTTTCTTATGGTCTGCATATAATGTACATAAACACAGCCTCACATATACTTCTAAAAATTTAAAGAAGGGTGGGGCCACTCTAAAAGCTCAACAATTAACAGCATTGTCTCCTCTTCCAGAATACCAGGGATCGACTACCAGCAACTATATGGTGGCCCATCTCCAGTTCCAGGGGATCAGACAGACAGACATACAGACAGTGCTAAGGATGGCAGGCCTGTCTGGTCTTTCTTTCATTCTTATCCTTTTTAAAAAATGTTTATTTATATATTTATTTATGTATTTCTTACATATAAGTACACTGTAGCTGTCTTCAGACACTCCAGAAGAGGGTGTCAGATTCTGGATTATCTAAATCCCTCTTATGGTCTGCATATGATGTACATAAACACAGCCTCACATATACTTCTAAAATTTTAAAGATGTGTGGGGCCACTGAGAGGGCTCAACAATTAACAGCATTGTCTCCTTTTTCAGAGAACCTGGGATAAACTACCAGCACCTTATGGTGGGCCATCTCCAGTTCCAGTGGATCAGACCGACAGACAGACAGAGAGACAGAGATAAGGATGGCAGGCCTGCCTGGTCTTTCTTTATTTCTTATACTTTTTAAAAAATGTTTATTTATTTATTTATTTATTTATTTATTTATTTATGAATTTATTAGATATAAGTACACTGTAGCTGTTCAGACACTCCAGAAAAGGGTGTCAGATTCTGGAGAATCTAAATCCCTCTTATGGTCTGCATATGATGTACATAAACACAGCCTAACATATACTTCTAAAAATTAAAAGATGTGTGGGGCCACTGAAAGGGCTCAACAATTAACAGCATTGTCTCCTCTTATAGAGAACCTGGAATCAACTACCAGCAACTATATGTTGGTCCATCTCCAGTTCCAGGGGATCAGAAGACAGACAGACAGACAGTGATAAGGATGGCAGTCTTCCTGGCCTTTCTTTCTTTCTTATCCTTTTTTTTAAAAAATGTTTGTTTATTTATTTATTTATTTATTTATTTATTTATTTATTAGATATAAGTACACGGTAGCTGTTCAGACACTCCAGAAGAGGGTGTCAGATTCTGGAGAATCTAAATCCCTCTTATGGTCTGCATATGATGTACATAAACACAGCCTCACATATACTTCTAAAATTTTAAAGATGTGTGGGGCCACTGAGAGGGCTCAACAATTAACAGCATTGTCTCCTTTTTCAGAGAACCTGGGATAAACTACCAGCACCTTATGGTGGGCCATCTCCAGTTCCAGTGGATCAGACCGACAGACAGACAGAGAGACAGAGATAAGGATGGCAGGCCTGCCTGGTCTTTCTTTATTTCTTATACTTTTTAAAAAATGTTTATTTATTTATTTATTTATTTATTTATTTATGAATTTATTAGATATAAGTACACTGTAGCTGTTCAGACACTCCAGAAAAGGGTGTCAGATTCTGGAGAATCTAAATCCCTCTTATGGTCTGCATATGATGTACATAAACACAGCCTAACATATACTTCTAAAAATTAAAAGATGTGTGGGGCCACTGAAAGGGCTCAACAATTAACAGCATTGTCTCCTCTTATAGAGAACCTGGAATCAACTACCAGCAACTATATGTTGGTCCATCTCCAGTTCCAGGGGATCAGAAGACAGACAGACAGACAGTGATAAGGATGGCAGTCTTCCTGGCCTTTCTTTCTTTCTTATCCTTTTTTTTAAAAAATGTTTGTTTATTTATTTATTTATTTATTTATTTATTTATTTATTTATTTATTAGATATAAGTACACTGTAGCTGTTCAGACACTCCAGAAGAGGGTGTCAGATTCTGGAGAATCTAAATCCCTCTTATGGTCTGCATATGATGTACATAAACACAGCCTCACATATATTTCTAAAAATTTAAAGAAGAGTGGGGCCACTCTAAATGCTCAACAATTAACAGCATTGTCTCCTCTTCCAGAGTACCTGGGATCAACTACCAGCAACTATATGGTGGCCCATCTCCACTTCCAGGGGATCATACAGACAGACATACAGACAGTGATAAGGATGGCAGGCCTGCCTGGTCTTTCTTTCTTTCTTATCCTTTTTTAAAAAATGTTTATTTATATATTTATTTATGTATTTATTAGATATAAGTACACTGTAGCTGTCTTCAGACACTCCAGAAGAGGGTGTCAGATTCTGGAGAATCTAAATCCCTCTTATGGTCTGCATATGATGTACATAAACACAGCCTCACATATACTTCTAAAAATTTAAAGATTTGTGGGGCCACTGAAAGGGCTCAACAATTAACAGCATTGTCTCCTCTTTCAGAGAACCTGGGATAAACTACCAGCACCTTATGGTGGCCCATCTCCAGTTTCAGTGGATCAGACAGACAGAGAGACAGAGAGACAGAGATAAAGATGGCAGGACTGCCTGGTCTTTCTTTATTTCTTATACTTTTAAAAAAATGTTTATTTATTTATTTATTTATGTATTTATTAGATATAAGTACACTGCACCCGTCTTCAGACACTCCAGAAGAGGATGACAGATTCTAGAGAATCTAAATCCCTCTTATGGTCTGAATATGATGTACATAAACACGCATCACATATACTTCTAAAAATTAAAAATGGGTGGGGCCACTGAAAGGGCTCAACAATTAACAGCATTGACTCCTCTTCCAGAGAACCTGGGATCAACTACCAGCAACTATATGGTGGCCCATCTCCAGTTCCAGTGGATCAGACAGACAGACAGACAGACATAGATAAGGATGGCAGGCCTTCCTGGTCTTACTTTCTTTCTTATCCTTTTTCAAAAATGTTTATTTATTTATTTATTTATTTATTTATTTATTTATTATATATAAGTACACTGTAGCTGTCTTCAGACACTCCAGTATAGGGTGTCAGATTCTGGAGAATCTAAATCCTCTTATAATCTGAATATGATGTACATAAACACAGCCTCACATATACTTCTAAATATTTAAAGAAGTGTGGGGCCACTGAAAGGGCTCAACAATTAACAGCATTGTCTCCTCTTCCAGAAAACCTTGGATCAACTACCAGCCAATATATGGTGGCCCATCTCCAGTTCCCGGGGATCAGATAGACAGACAGACAGACAGACAGACAGAGATATGGATGGCAGGCCTGCCTGGTCTTTCTTTCTTTCTTATCCTTTTAAAAAAATGTTTATTTATTTATTTATTTATTTATTTATTTATCTATTTATTTATTAGATATAACTACACTGTAGCTGTCTTCAGACACTCCAGAAGAGGGTGTCAGATTCTGGAGAATCTAAATCCTCTTATAATCTGAATATGATGTACATAAACACAGCCTCACATATACTTCTAAAAATTTAAAGATGTGTGGGGCCACTGAGAGGGCTCAACAATTAACAGCATTGTCTCCTCTCTCAGAGAACCTGGGATAAACTACCAGCACCTTATGGTGGCCCATCTCCAGTTCCAGTGGATCAGACAGACAGACAGACAGACAGAGAGACAGAGATAAAGATGGCTGGCCTGCCTGGTCTTTCTTTATTTCTTATACTTTTTAAAAAAAGTTTATTTATTTATTTATTTATTTATTTATTTATTAGATATAACTACACTGTAGCCGTCTTCAGACACTCCAGAAGAGGGTGTCAGATTCTAGAGAATCTAAATCCCTCTTATGGTCTGTATATGATGTACATAAACACAGCCTCACATATACTTAAAAAATTAAAAGGCCACTGAAAGGACTCAACAATGAACAGCATTGTCTCCTCTTCCAGAGAACCTGGGATCAACCTCCAGCACCTACAAAGTGGCCCATCTCCAGTTCCAGGGGATCAGACAGACAGACAGACAGACAGAGATAAGGATGCCAGGCCTGCCTGGTCTTTCTTTCTTTCTTTCTTTCTTATCCTTTTTAAAAAATATTTATTTATTTATTTATTTATTTATTTATATATGTAATTATTACATATAAGTACACTGTAGCTGTTCAGACACTCCAGTAGAGGGTGTCAGATTCTGGAGAATCTAACTCCCTCTTATGATCTCCATATGATGTACATAAACACAGCCTATCATATACTTCTAAAAATTAAAAGATCTGTGGGGACACTGAAAGGGCTCAACAATTAACAGCATTGTCTCGTCTTATAGAGAACCTGGGATCAACTACCAGCAACTATATGGTGGTCCATCTCCAGTTCCAGGGGATCAGACAGACAGACAGACAGACAGTGATAAGGATGTCAGGCCTGCCTGGTCTTTCTTTCTTTCTTATCCTTTTTTTAAAAAAATGTTTGTTTATTTATTTATTTATTCATTTATTTATTTATTTATTTATTTATTTATTTATTTATTAGATATAAGTACACTGTAGCTATTCAGACACTCCAGAAGAGGGTGTCAGATTCTGGAGAAACTAAATCCCTCTTATGGTCTGCATATGATGTACATAAACACAGCCTCACATATACTTCTAAAAATTTAAAGATGGGTGGGGCCACTGAAAGGGCTCAACAATTAACAGCACTGACTCCTCTTCCAGAGAACATGGGATCAACAACCAGCAACTATTCGTGGCCCATCTCCAGTTCCCAGAGATCAGATAGACAGACAGACAGACAGACAGAGAGAGATATGGATGGCAGGCGTGCCAGGTCTTTCTTTCTGTCTTATCTTTTTTAAAAAATGTTTGTTTATTTATTTATTTATTTATTTATTTATTTATTTATGTATTTAGTAGAAATAAGTACACTCTAGCTGTTCAGACACTCCAGAAGAGGGTGTCAGATTCTGGAGAATCTAAATCCCTCTTATGGTCTGCATATGATGTACATAAACACAGCCTCACATATACTTCTAAAAATTTAAAGAAGGGTGGGGCCACTCTAAAACCTCAACAATTAATAGCATTGTCTCCTCTTCCAGAGTACCTGGGATCAACTACCAGCAACTATATGGTGGCCCATCTCCAGTTCCAGGGGATCAGACAGACAGACATAGAGACAGTGATAAGGATGGCAGGACTGCCTGGTCTTTATTTCTTTCTTATCCTTTTTAAAAAAATGTTTATTTATATATTTATTTATGTATTTATTAGATATAAGTACACTGTAGCTGTCTTCAGACACTCCAGAAGAGGGTGTCAGATTCTGGAGAATCTAAATCCCTCTTATGGTCTGCATATGATGTACATAAACACAGCATCACATATACTTCTAAAAATTTAAAGATGGGTGGGGACACTGAGAGGGCTCAACAATTAACAGCATAGTCTCCTCTTTCAGAGAACCTGGGATAAACTACCAGCACCTTATGGTGGCCCATCTCCAGTTCCAGTGGATCAGACAGACAGACAGACAGAGAGACAGAGAAAAGGATGGCAGGCCTGCCTGGTCTTTATTTCTTATACTTTTTAAAAAATGTTTATTTATTTATTTATTTATTTATTTATTTATTTATTTATTTATGTATTTATTAGATAAAAGTACACTCTAGCTGTTCAGACACTCCAGAAGAGGGTGTCAGATTTTGGAGAATCTAAATCCCTCTTATGGTCTGCATATGATGTACATAAACACAGCCTAACATATACTTCTAAAAATTATAAGATGTGTGCGGCCACTGAAAGGGCTCAACAATTAACAGCATTGTCTCCTCTTATAGAGAACCTGGGATCAACTACCAGCAACTATATGGTGTTCCATCTCCAGTTCCAGGGATCAGACAGACAGACAGACAGACAGTGATAAGGATGGCAGGCCTGCATGGTCTTTCTTTCTTTCTTATCCTTTTTAAAAAATGTTTATTTATTTATTTATTCATTTATTTATTTATTTATTTATGTATTTAGTAGATATAAGTACACTGTAGCTGTCTTCAGACTCTCCAGAAGAGGGTGTCAGATTCTGGAGAATCTATATCCCTCTTATGGTCCGCATATGATGTACATGAACACAGCCTCACATATACTTCTAAAAATTTAAAGATGGGTGGGCCCACTGAAAGGGCTCAACAATTAACAGCACTGTCTCCTCTTCCAGAGAACCTGGGATCAACTACCAGCAACTATATGGTGGCCCATCTCCAGTTCCAGGGTATCTGACAGATAGACAGACAGACAGACAGACAGACAAGGTGGCAGGCGTGCCTGGTCTTTCTTTCTTTCTTATCCTTTTTAAAAAATGTTTATTTATTTATTTATGTATTTATTAGATATAAGTACACTGTAGCTGTCTTCAGACACTCTAGAAGAGGGTGTCATATTCTGGAGAATCTAAATCCCTCTTATGGTCTGCATATGATGTTCATAAACACAGCCTCACATATACTTCTAAAAATTTAAAGATGGGTGGGCCTACTGAAAGGGCTCAATAATTAACACCATTGTCTCCTCTTCCACAGAACGTGGGATCAAATACCAGCAACTATATGGTGGCCCATCTCAAGTTGCAGGGGATCAGACAGACAGACAGACAGACAGAGATGAGGATGGCAGGCCTGCCTGATTTTTCTTTCTTTCTTATCCTTTTTAAAAATGTTTATTTATTTATTTATTTATTTATTTACTTATTTATTTATTTATTTATTTATGTATTTATTAGATATAAGTACACTGTAGCTATCTTCAGACTCTCCAGAAGAGGGTGTCAGATTCTGGAGAATCTATATCCCTCTTATGGTCTGCATATGATGTACATAAACACAGCCTCACATATACTTCTAAAAATTTAAAGATAGTTGGGGCCACTGAAAGGGCTCAACAATTAACAGCATTGTCTCCTCTTCCAGAGGACCTGGGATCAACTACCAGCAACTATATTGTGGCCCAATTCCAGTTCCAGGGGATCAGACAGACATACATACAGACAGACAGACAAGGATTGCAGGCCTGCCTTGTTTTTCTTTCTTTCTTATACATTTTAAAAAGGTTTATTTATTTATATATGTATTTATTAGATTTAAGTACACTGTAGCTGTCTTCAGGCACTTCAGAAGAGGGTGTCATATTCTGGAGAATCTAAATCCCTCTTATGGTCTGCATATGATGTACATAAACACAGCCTCACATATACTTCTAAAAATTTAAAGATGTGTGGGGAAACTGAAACGGCTCAACAATTAAAAGCATTGTCTCCTCTACCAGAGAACCTGGGATCAACTAGCAGAAACTATATGGTGGCCCATCTCCAGTTCCAGGGGATCAGACAGACAGACAGACAGACAGAGATAAGGATGGCAGGCCTGCCTGGTCTTACATTCTTTCTTATCCTTTTTCAAAAATGTTTATTTATTTATTTATTTATTTATTTATTTATTTATTTATTTATTTATTATATATAAGTACACTGTAGCTGTCTTCAGACACTCCAGAAGAGGGTGTCAGATTCTGGAGAATATAAATCCCTCTTATGATCTGCATATGATGTACATAAACACAGCCTCACATATACTTTTAGAAATTAAAAGATGGGTTGGCCCACTGAAAGGGCTCAACAATTAACAGCATTGTCTCTTCTTCCAGAGAACGTGGGATCAACTACCAGCAACTATATGGTGGCCCATCTCAAGTTCCAGGGGATAAGACAGACAGAGAGACAGACAGAGATAAGGATTGCAGGCCTGCCTGATTTTTCTTTCTTTCTTATCCTTTTTAAAAAATGTTTATTTATTTATTTATTCATTTATTCATTTATTTATTTATTTATGTATTTATTAGATATAAGTACACTATAGCTGTCTTCAGACTCTCCAGAAGAGGGTGTCTACATATGATGTACATGAACACAGCCTCACATATACTTCTAAAAATTTAAAGATGGGTGGGGCCACTGAAAGGGCTCAACATTTAACAGCATTGTCTCCTCTTCCAGAGAACCTAGGATCAACTAACAGCAACTATATGGTGGCCCATCTCCACTTCCAGGGGATCATACAGACAGACATACAGACAGTGATAAGGATGGCAGGCCTGCCTGGTCTTTCTTTCTTTCTTATCCTTTTTTAAAAAATGTTTATTTATATATTTATTTATGTATTTATTAGATATAAGTACACTGTAGCTGTCTTCAGACACTCCAGAAGAGGGTGTCAGATTCTGGAGAATCTAAATCCCTCTTATGGTCTGCATATGATGTACATAAACACAGCCTCACATATACTTCTAAAAATTTAAAGATTTGTGGGGCCACTGAAAGGGCTCAACAATTAACAGCATTGTCTCCTCTTTCAGAGAACCTGGGATAAACTACCAGCACCTTATGGTGGCCCATCTCCAGTTTCAGTGGATCAGACAGACAGAGAGACAGAGAGACAGAGATAAAGATGGCAGGACTGCCTGGTCTTTCTTTATTTCTTATACTTTTAAAAAAATGTTTATTTATTTATTTATTTATGTATTTATTAGATATAAGTACACTGCACCCGTCTTCAGACACTCCAGAAGAGGATGACAGATTCTAGAGAATCTAAATCCCTCTTATGGTCTGAATATGATGTACATAAACACGCATCACATATACTTCTAAAAATTAAAAATGGGTGGGGCCACTGAAAGGGCTCAACAATTAACAGCATTGACTCCTCTTCCAGAGAACCTGGGATCAACTACCAGCAACTATATGGTGGCCCATCTCCAGTTCCAGTGGATCAGACAGACAGACAGACAGACATAGATAAGGATGGCAGGCCTTCCTGGTCTTACTTTCTTTCTTATCCTTTTTCAAAAATGTTTATTTATTTATTTATTTATTTATTTATTTATTTATTTATTATATATAAGTACACTGTAGCTGTCTTCAGACACTCCAGTATAGGGTGTCAGATTCTGGAGAATCTAAATCCTCTTATAATCTGAATATGATGTACATAAACACAGCCTCACATATACTTCTAAATATTTAAAGAAGTGTGGGGCCACTGAAAGGGCTCAACAATTAACAGCATTGTCTCCTCTTCCAGAAAACCTTGGATCAACTACCAGCCAATATATGGTGGCCCATCTCCAGTTCCCGGGGATCAGATAGACAGACAGACAGACAGACAGACAGAGATATGGATGGCAGGCCTGCCTGGTCTTTCTTTCTTTCTTATCCTTTTAAAAAAATGTTTATTTATTTATTTATTTATTTATTTATCTATTTATTTATTAGATATAACTACACTGTAGCTGTCTTCAGACACTCCAGAAGAGGGTGTCAGATTCTGGAGAATCTAAATCCTCTTATAATCTGAATATGATGTACATAAACACAGCCTCACATATACTTCTAAAAATTTAAAGATGTGTGGGGCCACTGAGAGGGCTCAACAATTAACAGCATTGTCTCCTCTCTCAGAGAACCTGGGATAAACTACCAGCACCTTATGGTGGCCCATCTCCAGTTCCAGTGGATCAGACAGACAGACAGACAGACAGAGAGACAGAGATAAAGATGGCTGGCCTGCCTGGTCTTTCTTTATTTCTTATACTTTTTAAAAAAAGTTTATTTATTTATTTATTTATTTATTTATTTATTTATTAGATATAACTACACTGTAGCCGTCTTCAGACACTCCAGAAGAGGGTGTCAGATTCTAGAGAATCTAAATCCCTCTTATGGTCTGTATATGATGTACATAAACACAGCCTCACATATACTTAAAAAATTAAAAGGCCACTGAAAGGACTCAACAATGAACAGCATTGTCTCCTCTTCCAGAGAACCTGGGATCAACCTCCAGCACCTACAAAGTGGCCCATCTCCAGTTCCAGGGGATCAGACAGACAGACAGACAGACAGAGATAAGGATGCCAGGCCTGCCTGGTCTTTCTTTCTTTCTTTCTTTCTTATCCTTTTTAAAAAATATTTATTTATTTATTTATTTATTTATATATGTAATTATTACATATAAGTACACTGTAGCTGTTCAGACACTCCAGTAGAGGGTGTCAGATTCTGGAGAATCTAACTCCCTCTTATGATCTCCATATGATGTACATAAACACAGCCTATCATATACTTCTAAAAATTAAAAGATCTGTGGGGACACTGAAAGGGCTCAACAATTAACAGCATTGTCTCGTCTTATAGAGAACCTGGGATCAACTACCAGCAACTATATGGTGGTCCATCTCCAGTTCCAGGGGATCAGACAGACAGACAGACAGACAGTGATAAGGATGTCAGGCCTGCCTGGTCTTTCTTTCTTTCTTATCCTTTTTTTAAAAAAATGTTTGTTTATTTATTTATTTATTCATTTATTTATTTATTTATTTATTTATTTATTTATTAGATATAAGTACACTGTAGCTATTCAGACACTCCAGAAGAGGGTGTCAGATTCTGGAGAAACTAAATCCCTCTTATGGTCTGCATATGATGTACATAAACACAGCCTCACATATACTTCTAAAAATTTAAAGATGGGTGGGGCCACTGAAAGGGCTCAACAATTAACAGCACTGACTCCTCTTCCAGAGAACATGGGATCAACAACCAGCAACTATTCGTGGCCCATCTCCAGTTCCCAGAGATCAGATAGACAGACAGACAGACAGACAGAGAGAGATATGGATGGCAGGCGTGCCAGGTCTTTCTTTCTGTCTTATCTTTTTTAAAAAATGTTTGTTTATTTATTTATTTATTTATTTATTTATTTATTTATGTATTTAGTAGAAATAAGTACACTCTAGCTGTTCAGACACTCCAGAAGAGGGTGTCAGATTCTGGAGAATCTAAATCCCTCTTATGGTCTGCATATGATGTACATAAACACAGCCTCACATATACTTCTAAAAATTTAAAGAAGGGTGGGGCCACTCTAAAACCTCAACAATTAATAGCATTGTCTCCTCTTCCAGAGTACCTGGGATCAACTACCAGCAACTATATGGTGGCCCATCTCCAGTTCCAGGGGATCAGACAGACAGACATAGAGACAGTGATAAGGATGGCAGGACTGCCTGGTCTTTATTTCTTTCTTATCCTTTTTAAAAAAATGTTTATTTATATATTTATTTATGTATTTATTAGATATAAGTACACTGTAGCTGTCTTCAGACACTCCAGAAGAGGGTGTCAGATTCTGGAGAATCTAAATCCCTCTTATGGTCTGCATATGATGTACATAAACACAGCATCACATATACTTCTAAAAATTTAAAGATGGGTGGGGACACTGAGAGGGCTCAACAATTAACAGCATAGTCTCCTCTTTCAGAGAACCTGGGATAAACTACCAGCACCTTATGGTGGCCCATCTCCAGTTCCAGTGGATCAGACAGACAGACAGACAGAGAGACAGAGAAAAGGATGGCAGGCCTGCCTGGTCTTTATTTCTTATACTTTTTAAAAAATGTTTATTTATTTATTTATTTATTTATTTATTTATTTATTTATTTATGTATTTATTAGATAAAAGTACACTCTAGCTGTTCAGACACTCCAGAAGAGGGTGTCAGATTTTGGAGAATCTAAATCCCTCTTATGGTCTGCATATGATGTACATAAACACAGCCTAACATATACTTCTAAAAATTATAAGATGTGTGCGGCCACTGAAAGGGCTCAACAATTAACAGCATTGTCTCCTCTTATAGAGAACCTGGGATCAACTACCAGCAACTATATGGTGTTCCATCTCCAGTTCCAGGGATCAGACAGACAGACAGACAGACAGTGATAAGGATGGCAGGCCTGCATGGTCTTTCTTTCTTTCTTATCCTTTTTAAAAAATGTTTATTTATTTATTTATTCATTTATTTATTTATTTATTTATGTATTTAGTAGATATAAGTACACTGTAGCTGTCTTCAGACTCTCCAGAAGAGGGTGTCAGATTCTGGAGAATCTATATCCCTCTTATGGTCCGCATATGATGTACATGAACACAGCCTCACATATACTTCTAAAAATTTAAAGATGGGTGGGCCCACTGAAAGGGCTCAACAATTAACAGCACTGTCTCCTCTTCCAGAGAACCTGGGATCAACTACCAGCAACTATATGGTGGCCCATCTCCAGTTCCAGGGTATCTGACAGATAGACAGACAGACAGACAGACAGACAAGGTGGCAGGCGTGCCTGGTCTTTCTTTCTTTCTTATCCTTTTTAAAAAATGTTTATTTATTTATTTATGTATTTATTAGATATAAGTACACTGTAGCTGTCTTCAGACACTCTAGAAGAGGGTGTCATATTCTGGAGAATCTAAATCCCTCTTATGGTCTGCATATGATGTTCATAAACACAGCCTCACATATACTTCTAAAAATTTAAAGATGGGTGGGCCTACTGAAAGGGCTCAATAATTAACACCATTGTCTCCTCTTCCACAGAACGTGGGATCAAATACCAGCAACTATATGGTGGCCCATCTCAAGTTGCAGGGGATCAGACAGACAGACAGACAGACAGAGATGAGGATGGCAGGCCTGCCTGATTTTTCTTTCTTTCTTATCCTTTTTAAAAATGTTTATTTATTTATTTATTTATTTATTTACTTATTTATTTATTTATTTATTTATGTATTTATTAGATATAAGTACACTGTAGCTATCTTCAGACTCTCCAGAAGAGGGTGTCAGATTCTGGAGAATCTATATCCCTCTTATGGTCTGCATATGATGTACATAAACACAGCCTCACATATACTTCTAAAAATTTAAAGATAGTTGGGGCCACTGAAAGGGCTCAACAATTAACAGCATTGTCTCCTCTTCCAGAGGACCTGGGATCAACTACCAGCAACTATATTGTGGCCCAATTCCAGTTCCAGGGGATCAGACAGACATACATACAGACAGACAGACAAGGATTGCAGGCCTGCCTTGTTTTTCTTTCTTTCTTATACATTTTAAAAAGGTTTATTTATTTATATATGTATTTATTAGATTTAAGTACACTGTAGCTGTCTTCAGGCACTTCAGAAGAGGGTGTCATATTCTGGAGAATCTAAATCCCTCTTATGGTCTGCATATGATGTACATAAACACAGCCTCACATATACTTCTAAAAATTTAAAGATGTGTGGGGAAACTGAAACGGCTCAACAATTAAAAGCATTGTCTCCTCTACCAGAGAACCTGGGATCAACTAGCAGAAACTATATGGTGGCCCATCTCCAGTTCCAGGGGATCAGACAGACAGACAGACAGACAGAGATAAGGATGGCAGGCCTGCCTGGTCTTACATTCTTTCTTATCCTTTTTCAAAAATGTTTATTTATTTATTTATTTATTTATTTATTTATTTATTTATTATATATAAGTACACTGTAGCTGTCTTCAGACACTCCAGAAGAGGGTGTCAGATTCTGGAGAATATAAATCCCTCTTATGATCTGCATATGATGTACATAAACACAGCCTCACATATACTTTTAGAAATTAAAAGATGGGTTGGCCCACTGAAAGGGCTCAACAATTAACAGCATTGTCTCTTCTTCCAGAGAACGTGGGATCAACTACCAGCAACTATATGGTGGCCCATCTCAAGTTCCAGGGGATAAGACAGACAGAGAGACAGACAGAGATAAGGATTGCAGGCCTGCCTGATTTTTCTTTCTTTCTTATCCTTTTTAAAAAATGTTTATTTATTTATTTATTCATTTATTCATTTATTTATTTATTTATGTATTTATTAGATATAAGTACACTATAGCTGTCTTCAGACTCTCCAGAAGAGGGTGTCTACATATGATGTACATGAACACAGCCTCACATATACTTCTAAAAATTTAAAGATGGGTGGGGCCACTGAAAGGGCTCAACATTTAACAGCATTGTCTCCTCTTCCAGAGAACCTGGGATCAACTACCGGGCAACTATATGGTGGTCCATTTCCAGTTCCAGGGGATCAGGCAGACAAAGAGACAGACAGACAAGGGTGGTAGGCTTCCCTGGTTTTTCTTTCTTTCTGATCCTTTTTAAAAAATGTTTATGTATTTATTTATGTATTTATTCGATATAAGTACACTGTAGCTGTCTTCAGACACTCTAGAAGAGGGTGTCATATTCTGGAGAATCTAAATCCCTCTTATGGTCGGCATAAGATGGACATAAACACAGATTCACATACACTTCTAAAAATTTAAGATGGGTGGGGCCACTGAAAGGGCTCAACAATTAACAGCATTGTCTCTTCTTCCAGAGAACCTGGGATCAACTACCAGCAACTATATGGTGGCCCATCTCCAGTTCCAGGGGATCAGACAGACAAACAGACAGACAGACAGACAGATATAAGGACGGCAGGCCTGCCTGGTCTTTCTTTCTTTCTTATCCTTTTAAAATAATGTTTGTTTATTTATTTATTTATTTATTTATTTATTTATTTATTTATTAGATATAAGTACACTGTAGTTGTCTTCAGACACTCCAGAAGAGGGTGTCAAATTCTGGAGAATCTAAATCCCTCTTATGGTCTGCATATGATGTACATAAACAGAGCCTAACATATACTTCTAAAAATTTAAGATAGGTGGAGCCACTGAAAGGGCTCAACAATTAACAGCATTGTCTCCTCTTCCAGAGAACCTGGGATCAACTAACAGCAACTATATGGTGGCCCATCTCCAGTTCCAAGGGATCAGACAGGCAGACAGACAGACTGACAGAGATAAGGATGGAGGCCTGCCTGGTCTTTCTTTCTTTCTTATACTTTTTAAAAAATATTTATTTATTTATTTATTTATTTATTTATTTATTTATTTATTTATTTATTAGATATAAGTACACTGTAGCTGTCTTCAGACACTCTAGAAGAGGGAGTCATCTTCTGGAGAATCTAAATCCCTCTTATGGTCTGCATATGATGTACATAAACACAGCCTCACATATACTTCTAAAAATACAAGATGGGTGGGCCCACTGAAAGGGCTCAACAATTAACACCATTGTCTCTTCTTACAGAGAACGTGGGATCAACTACCAGCAACTATATGGTGGCCCATCTCAAGTTCCAGGGGATAAGACAGACAGACAGACAGACAGAGATAAGGATGGCAGGCCTGCCTGATTTTTCTTTCTTTCTTATCCTTTTTAAAAAATGTTTATTTATTTATTTATTCATTTATTCATTTATTTATTTATGTATTTATTAGATATAAGTACACTGTAGCTGTCTTCAGACTCTCCAGAAGAGGGTGTCAGATTCTGGAGAATCTATATCCCTCTTATGGTCTGCATATGATGTACATGAACACAGCCTCACATATACTTCTAAAAATTTAAAGATGTGTGGGGCCACTGAAAGGGCTCAACAATTCACAGCACTGTCTCCTCTTCCAGAGAACCTGGGATCAACTACCAGCAACTATATGGTGGCCCATCTCCAGTTCCAGGGGATCTGACAGATAGACAGACAGACAGACAGACAGACAAGGTGGCAGGCCTGCCTGGTCTTTCTTTCTTTCTTATACTTTTTAAAAATGTTTATTTATTTATTTATTTATTTATTTATTTATTTATTTATGTATTTATTAGATATAAGTACACTGTAGCTATCTTCAGACTCTCCAGAAGAGGGTGTCAGATTCTGGAGAATCTATATCCCTCTTATGGTCTGCATATGATGTACATAAACACAGCCTCACATATACTTCTAAAAATTTAAAGATGTGTGGGGCCACTGAAAGGGCTCAACAATTAACAGCATTGTCTCCTCTTCCAGAGGACCTGGGATCAACTACCAGCAACTATATTTTGGCCAAATTCCAGTTCCAGGGATCAGACAGACATACATACAGTCAGACAGACAAGGATTGCAGGCCTGCCTGGTTTTTCTTTTTTTCTTATACATTTTAAAAATGTTTATTTATTTATATATGTATTTATTAGATATAAGTACACTGTAGCTGTCTTCAGGCACTTCAGAAGAGGGTGTCATTTTCTGGAGAATCTAAATCCCTCTTATGGTCTGCATATGATGTACATAAACACAGCCTCACATATACTTCTAAAAATTTAAAGATGTGTGGGGCCACTGAAACGGCTCAACAATTAACAGCATTGTCTCCTCTACCAGAGAACCTGGGATCAACTAGCAGCAACTATATGGTGGCCCATCTCAAGTTCCAGGGGATCAGACAGACAGACAGACAGACAGACAAGGATTGCAGGCCTGCCTGGTTTTACTTTCTTTCTTATCCTTTTTAAAAATGTTTATTTATTTATTTATTTATTTATTTATTTATTTATTATATATAAGTACACTCTAGCTGTCTTCAGACACTCCAGAAGAGGGTGTCAGATTCTGGAGAATATAAATCCCTCTTATGGTCTGCACATGATGGACATAAACACAGATTCACATACACTTCTAAAAATTTAAGATGGGTGGGGCCACTGAAAGGGCTCACAATTAACAGCATTGTCTCTTCTTCCAGAGAACCTGGGATCAACTACCAGCAACTATATGGTGGCCCATCTCCAGTTCCAGGGGTTCAGACAGACAGACAGACAGACAGACAGAGATAAGGATGGCAGGCCTGCCTGGTCTTTCTTTATTTCTTTTCGTTTTAAAATAATGTTTATTTATTTATTTATTTATTTATTTATTTATTTATTTATTTATGTATTTATTAGATATAAGTACACTGTAGTTGTCTTCAGACACTCCAGAAGAGGGTGTCAAATTCTGGAGAATCTAAATCCCTCTTATGGTCTGCATATGATGTACATAAACACAGCCTAAAATATACTTCTAAAAATTTAAAGATAGGTGGAGCCACTGAAAGGGCTCAACAATTAACAGCATTGTCTCCTCTTCCAGAGAACCTGGGATCAACTAACAGAAACTATATGGTGGCCCATCTCCAGTTCCAAGGGTTCAGAGAGACAGACAGACAGACTGACAGAGATAAGGATGGAGGCCTCCCTGGTCATTCTTTCTTTCTTATACTTTAAAAAAAATATTTATTTATTTATTTATTTATTTATTTATTTATTTATGTATTTATTAGATATAAGTACACTGTAGCTGTGTTCAGACACTCTAGAAGAGGGTGTCATCTTCTGGAGAATCTAAATCCCTCTTATGGTCTGCATATGATGTACATAAACAGAGCCTCACATATACTTCTAAAAATTTAAAGATGGGTGGGGCCACTGAAAGGGCTCAACAATTAACAGCATTGTCTCTTCTTCCAGAGAACATGGGATCAACTACCATCAACTTTATGGTGGCCCATCTCCAGTTCCAGGGGATCAGACAGACAGACAGACAGAGATAAGGAGGGCAGGCCTGCCTGGTCTTTCTTTCTTTCTTATCCTTTTAAAATAATGTTTATTTATTTATTTATTTATTTATTTATTTATTTATTTATTAGATATAAGTACACTGTAGTTGTCTTCAGACACTCCAGAAGAGGGTGTCAGATCCTGGAGAATCTAAATCCCTCTTATGGTCTGCATATGATGTACATAAACACAGCCTAACATATACTTCTAAAAATTTAAAGATAGGTGGAGCCACTGAAAGGGCTCAACAATTAACAGCATTGTCTCCTCTTCCAGAGAACTTGGGATCAACTACCAGCAACTATATGGTGGCCCATCTACAGTTCCAGGGGATCAGACACACAGAGAGACAGACAGACACTGTAGGACCCAGAATATGGCAAGAAACCCTGAGAAAGGTGGAAAATTAATAATACACTCTGTAGTACCCAGAATATGGCAAGAAACCCTCATAAAAGTAGAAAATTAAAAACTCACACTTAAGGACCTCAAATATGGCAAGAAAACCTGAAAAATGTGGAAAATGAGAATAATCACAGTGTAGGAACCAGAATTCCGAAAATACTTGAAAAATGTCGTAAATGAGAAAATCACATTTTAGGACCCAGAATATGGGGAGAAACCCTGAGAAACGTGGAAAATTAAAAATACACTCTGTAGCACTGAGAATATGGCAAGAAACCCTCAACAAAGTAGAAAATTAAAAACTCACACTGAAGGATCCCGAATATGGCGCGAAAACATGAAAAAGGTAGAAAATGAGAATAATCACACTGTATTACCCAGAATTACAAAAACATGAAAAACATCGAAAATGAGAAAATCACACTTGTAGGACCCAAAATACGGAAAAACTTGAAAAACGTGGAAAATGAGAAAATCACACTGGAGAAACCAGAATATGCCGAACAACCATGAAAAACCTGAAAATTAAAAATTCACACTATTGGACACAGAATATGGTGAGAAACCATGAAAAGACTGGACAATTAAAAATTCACACTTCATTACCCAGATATGGAGAGAAATACTGAAAACAGTGGGAAAAAATTCACACTGAAGGACCTGGAATACGGCAAGAGACCCTGAAAAAACATGGAAATGAGAAAATCACACAGTACGACCCAGAATATGACGAAAAAACCTGAAAAAGATAAAATATTAAAATATCACACGGAAGGACCCGGAATATGGCGAAAAACCTGAAAAACGAGGAAGATAAAAAACTCACACTGAAGGACACAGAATATGGCGAGAAAACCTGAAAAAAGTAGAAAATTAAAAATTCACACTGAAAGACCCCGAATATGGTTTGAAAACCTGAAAAAGGTGGAAAATGAGAATAATCACACTGTAGGACCCAGATTATGCCCAGAAACCCTGAAAACGTGTAAAATTAAAAAAAACATGCTGTAGGACCCAGAATATGGCGAGAAAACCTGAAAAAAGTAGAAAATTAAAAATTCACACTGAAGGACCCCGAATATGGTGAGAAAACCTGAAAAAGGTGGAAAATGAGAATAATCACACTGTAGGACCCAGATTTTGCCCAGAAACCCTAAAAACGTGGAAAATTAAAAATACATGCTGTAGGACCCAGAATATGGCGAGAAACCCTGAAAAAAGTTCAAAATTACAAACTCACACTGTAGGACCCCAAATATGGCGAGAAACCCTGAAAAAGGTGCAAAATGAGAAAATCACATTTCAGGACCCAGAATATGCCGAGAAAATGTGAAAAACGTGAAAATTAAAAATTCACACTAACGGACCCAGAATATGGCGAGAAAAAGTTAATAAAAAAGTAGAAAATTAAAATCTCACAGTGAAGGAGCCCAAACATGGCGAGAAAACCTGAAAAAGGTGGAAAATGAGAAAATCACACTGTAGGATCCAGAATATGGTGAGAAACCCTGAAGAAAGTAGAAAAATACAAACTGACACTGAAGGACCCCAAATATGGGGAGAAAACCTGAAAAAGGTGGAAAATAAGAAAATCACACTGCAGGACCCAGAATATTTCAAGAAACACTGAAAAACGTGAAAATTAAAAACTCACACTGTTGGACACAGAATATGGCGAGAAACCATGAAAAAAAGTGGATAATTAAAATTCACACTGTATTACCCATAATATGGGGAGAAATACTGAAAAACGTGGAAAATTAAAAATCCACACTGAAGGACCTGGAATATGGCAAGAAAACCTGAAAACGTGGAAATGAGAAAATCACAGTGTAGGACCCAGAATATGAAGAAAAAACCTGAAAAACGTGGAAAATGAAAAATACATACTATAGGACACAGTTTATGGCGAGAAACCCTGAAAGAGTAGAAAATTAAAAACTCACACTGAAGGACCCCAAATATGGCAAGAAACCCTGAAAAAAGTAGAAAATTACAAACTGACACTGAAGAACCCCAATTATGGCCAGAAAACCTGAAAAAGTTGGAAAATGAGAAAATCACACTGTAGGACCCAGAATTACGAAAAAACTTGAAAAACGTCCAAAATAATAAAATCACACTGCAGGACCCAGAATATGCCGAGAAACATTGAAAAACATGAAAATTAAAAATTGACACTGTCAGACACAGAATAAGGGAGAAACCATGAAAAAAGTGGAAAATTAAATATTCACACTGCATTACCCAGAATATGGCGAGAAATACTAAAAAATGTGGAAAATTAAAAATTCACACTGAAGGACATGGAATATGGCAAGAAAACCTGAAAAAGTGGAAATGAGAAAATCACACTGTAGGACCCAGAATATGAGAAAAAATCTGAAAAAGGTGGAAAATTAAAAATTCACACTGAAGAATCCGGAATATGGTGAAAAAACCTGAAAAACGAGGAAAATTAAAAACTCACACTGAAGGACCCAGAATATGGCGAGAAACCCTGAAAGAGTAGAAATTTAAAAACTCACACTGAAGGACCCCAAATATGGCGAGAAAACCTGAAAAATGGGGAAAATGAGAATAATCACATTGAGGGACCCAGAATTGGGAAAAAACTTGAAAAACCTCAAAAATGAGAAAATCACACTGCAGGACCCAGAATATGCCTAGATTCCCTGAAAACCTGGAAAATTAAAAATACAAGCTGTAGGACCAAGAATATGGAGAGAAGCCCTGAAAAAGTAGAAAATTAAAAACTCACACTGAAGGACCCCAAATATGTCGAGAAAACCTGAAAAATTTGGAAAATGAGAAAGTCACACTGTAAGACCCAGAATATGACGAAAAAACCTGAAAAATGTGGAAAATTAAAAATTCACACAGAAGGACCTGGAATATGTCAAGAAAACCTGAAAAATTGGAAATGAGAAAATCACACTGTAGGACCCAGAATATGACGAAAAAACCTGAAAAACGTGGAAAAATAAAAATTCACACTGAAGGACCCAGAATATGGTGAGAATACCTGAAAAACGAGGAAAATTAAAAACTCACACTGACGGACCCCAAATATGGCGAAAAAACCTGAAAAATGAGGAAAATGAGAAAATCACATTGTAAGACCCAGAATATGACGAAAAAACCTGAATAATGTGGAAAATAAAAAATTCACAGTGAAGGACACGGAATATGGCGAGAATACCTGAAAAACGAGGAAAATTAAAAACTCATACTGAGGGACACAGAATATGGCGAGAAACCTTGAAAAAAGTAGAAAATTAAAAATTCACACTGAAAGACCCCAAATATGTCGAGAAAACCTGATAAAGGTGGAAAATGAGAATAATCACACTGTAGGACCCAGAATTGCCAAAAAACTTGAAAAACCATAAAAATGAGAAAATCACACTGCAGGACACAGAATATGCCGAGAAACCCTGAAAACGTGGAAAATTAAAAATTAACACTGAAGGACCTGGAATATGGCAAGAAAACCTGAAAAACGTGGAAATGAGAAAAATCACAGTGTAGGACCCAGAATATGAAGAAAAAACCTGTAAAACTTGAAAAATTAATAATTCACACTGAAGAACCCAGAATATTGTGAGAAAATCTGAAAAACGTCGAAAATGAAAAATACACACTGTAGGACCCAGAACATGGCAAGAAACCCTGAAAGAGTAGAAAATTAAAAACTCACACTGAAGGACCCCAAATATGGCAAGAAACCCTGAAAAAAGTAGAAAATTACAAACTGACACTGAAGAACCCCAATTATGGCGAGAAAACATGAAAAAGGTGGAAAATGAGAAAATCACACTGTAGGACCCAGAATTACGAAAAAACTTGAAAATATCGAAAATGAGAAAATCACACTGTAGGACCCAGAATATGCCAAGAAACCCTGAAAACGTGAAAAATTAAAAATACAACGTTTAGGACCCAGAATACGGCGAGAAACCCTGAAAAACTTAGAAAATTACAAACTCACACTGAAGGACCCGAAAAATGGCTAGAAAGGCTGAAAAAGGTGGAAAATGAGAAAATCACACTGTAGGACCCAGAATTACGAAAAAACTTGAAAAATGTGGAAAATGAGAAAATCACACTGTAGGACCCAGAATATGCCGAGAAACGCTGAAAAAAGTGAAACATTAAATATTCACACTGTCGGACCAAGAATATTACCAAAAAAAAAAACCTTAAAAACGTGGAAAATTAAAAATTTACACTGTGGGACCCAGAATATGGCGAGAAACACTGAAAAATGTGGAAAATTAAATTCACACTGTAGGAACCAGAATATGCCGAGAAAACCTGAAAAAGTTTGAAAATGAAAAAATCACACTGTGGGACTGAGAATATGATGAAAAAAAAAACTTAAAAACATGGAAAATTAAAAACTCCCACTGAAAAACCTAGAATATGGCAAGAAACCCTGAAAAAGGTGGAAAATGAGAAATTCACACTGTAGGACCCAGAATATGATGATAAACACTGAAAAATATTGAAAAATAAAAATTCACACTATAGGACCAGAATATAGAAAAAAACCTTGAAAAACGTGGAAAATTAAAAATTCACACTGCAGGACCCAGAATATGCTGAGAAAACCTGAAAAAGGTGGAAAATGAGAAAATCACACTGTAGGACGGAGAATTGGGGAAAAAAACTTGAAAAAAGTCAAAAATTGGAAAATCGCACAGTAGGAGCCAGAATATGCCAGAAACCCTGAAAACGTGGAAAATTAAAAATACACGCTGTAGGATTCAGAATATGGCAATAAACCCTGAAAGAAGTAGAAAATTAAAAACTCACACTGAAGGACCCGGAATATGGCGAGAAAACCTGAAAAATGTGGAAAATGAGAAAATCAACCTGTAGGACATAGAAATGCGAAAAAACTTTAAAAAAGTGGAAAATGAGAAAATCACATTGTAGGACCCAGAATATGCCAAGAAACCCTGAAAAACGAGAAAAAATAAAAATATGCTTTTTGGAGCCAGAATATTGCAAGAAACACAGTAAAAAGTAGAAAATTAAAAACTCACACTGAAAGACACCGAATATGGCAAAAAACCTGAAAAAGGTGGAAAATGAGTATAATCACACTGTAGGACACAGAATAGCGATAAAACTTGAAAAACGTGCCCAGAATATGGCGAGAAATACTGAAAAACATGGAAAATTAAAAATTCAGACTGAAGGACCTGGAATATGGCAAGAAAACCTGAAAAACGAGGAAATGGGAAAATCACACTGTAGGAGCCAGAATATGCCGAGAAACCTTGAAAAACGTGGAAAATTAAAAATACACTCTGTAGGACCCAGAATATGGCGAGAAACCCTGAAAAAAGTAGAAAATTAAAAACTCACATTGAAGGACCCCGAATATGGCGAGAAAACCTGAAAAAGGTGGAAAATGAGAAAATCACACTGTAGGACCCATAATATTACAAAAAACTTGAAAGAAGTGGAAAATTAAAAATTCACAGTGAAGGACCCAGAATATGGCGAGAAAACCTGAAAAACGAGGAAAATTCAAAATTCACAGTGTAGGACCCAGAATATGGCTAGAAAACCTGAAAAAGTTGGAAAATGAGAATAATCACACTGTAGGACCAAGATATGTGAAAAAACTTGAAAAATTTCAAAATTGAGAAAATCACACTGTAGGACCCAGAATATGCTGAGAAACACTGAAAAACGTGGAAAATTAAAAATACACGCTGTAGGACCCATAATATGTCGAGAAACCCTGAAAAATTAGAAATGTAAAAACTCACACTGAAGGACCCCAAATATGGCAAGAAAACATGAAAAAGGTGAAAAAAGAGAAAATCACACTGTAGGACCCAGAAATATGAAAAACCTTGAAAAATGTGGAAAATGAGAAAATCACACTGCAGAAACCAGAATATGCCGAACAACCATGAAAAACCTGAAAATTAAAAATTCACACAGTCGGACACAGAATATGGTGAGAAACCATGAAAAAAGTGGACAATTAAAAATTCACAATTTATTACCCAGATATGGCGAGAAATACTGAAAACCGTGGAAAAAAATTCACACTGAAGGACCTGGAATACGGCAAGTGACCCTGAAAAACATGGAAATGAGAAAAATCACACAGTAGGACCCAGCATATGGCGAGAAAACCTGAAAAAAGTAGAAAATTAAAAATTCACACTGAAGGACCCCGAATATTGCAAGAAAACCTGAAAAGGGTGGAAAATGAGAATAATCAATCTGTAGGACCCAGCTTATGCCTAGAAACCCTGAAAACGTGGAAAATTAAAAATACATGCTGTAGGACCCAGAATATGGCGTGTAACCCTGAAAAAAGTTGAAAATAACAAACTCACACTGTAGGACCCCAAACATGGCGAGAAACCCTGCAAAAGGTGGAAAATGAGAAAATCACACTGCAGGATCCAGAATATGCCGAGAAAATGTGAAAAACGTGAAAATTAATAATTCACACTAACGGACCCAGAATATGGCGAGAAACACTTAATAAAAAAGTAGGAAATTAAAAACTCACAGTGAAGGAGCCCAAACATGACCAGAAAAACCTGAAAAAGGTGGAAAATTAGAAAATCACACTGTAGGATCCAGAATATGGCAAGAAATCCTGAAAAAAGTAGAAAAATAAAAACTCACACTGAAGGACCCCAAATATGGCAAGAAAACCCGAAAAAGGTGGAAAATGAGAAAATCACACAGTAGGACCCAAAATTACAAAAAAAACTTGAAAAAAGTGGAAAATGAGAAAATCACACTGCAGGACCAAGAATATTTAGAGAAATCCTGAAAAACGTGAAAATTAAAAATTCACACTCCAGGACCTAGAATATGCCGAGAAACCCTGAAAAACGTGAAAATTAAAAATTCACATTATCAGACCCAGAATATCGTTAGAAACCCTGAAAAACGTGAAAATTAAAAATTCAACTGAAGGACCCGGAATATGGCGAGAAACCCTGAAAAAAGTAGAAAACTAAAAATTCACACTGAAGTACCCGGAATATGGCGAGAAAACCTGAAAAGGTGGAAAATGAGAATAATCACAGTGTAGGACCCAGAATTGCACAAAAAAAAAAAACTTGAAAAACATCGTAAATGAGAAAATCACACTGTAGGACCCAGAATATGGCAAGAAACCCTGAGAAACGTGGAAAATTAATAATACACTCTGTAGTACCCAGAATATGGCAAGAAACCCTCAAAAAAGTAGAAAATTAAAAACTCACACTGAAGAACCCCAAATATGGCAAGAAAACCTGAAAAATGTGGAAAATGAGAATAATCACAGATTAGGACCCAGAATTGCGAAAATACTTGAAACGTCGTAAATGAGAAAATCACATTTTAGGACCCAGAATATGGCGAGAAACCCTGAGAAACGTAGAAAATTAAAAATACACTCTGTAGCACCGAGAATATGGCAAGAAACCCTCAACAAAGTAGAAAATTAAAAACTCACAATGAAGGACCCCGAATATGGTGAGAAAACCTGAAAGAGGTGGAAAATGAGAATAATCACACTGTAGGACCCAGAATAGCGAAAAAAACATGAAAATCATGGAAAATGAGAAAATCACACTGTAGGACCCAGAATATGGCGAGAAACCCTGAGAAACGTGGAAAATTAAAAATACACTCTGTAGCACCCAGAATATGGCAAGAAACGCTCAAAAAAGTAGAAAATTAAAAACTCACACTGAAGGACCCTGAATATGGCGAGAAAACATGAAAAAGGTAGAAAATGAGAATATTCACACTTTATTACCCAGAATTACAAAAACATGAAAAACATCGAAAATGAGAAAATCACACTGTAGTACCCAGAATATGCCCAGAAACCATGAAAAACGTGGAAAATTAAAAATACACGCTCTAGGACCCATAATATGGCGAGAAACTTTGAAAAAGAAAATTAAAAATTCACACTGAGGTATCACGAATATGGCGAGAAAACCTGAAAAAGGTGGAAAATGAGAATAATCACACTGTAGGACCCAGAATTGCGAAAAAACTTGAAAAACGTCGAAAATGAGAAAATCACACTGTAGGACCCAGAATATGGCAAGAAAACCTGAAAAAGGTGGAAATTGAGTAAATCACACTTTAAGACCCAGAATTTCGAAAAAACTTGAAAAATGTAGAAAATGAGGAAATCACACTATAGGACCCACAATATGACGAAAAAAACCTGAAAAACGTGGAAAATTAAAAATACACGCTGTAGGACACAGAATATGTCGAGAAACCCTGAAAAATTAGAAAATTAAAACCTCACACTGAAGGACCCTAAATATGGCGAGAGAACCTAAAAAATGTAGAAAATTTAAAATTCACACTAAAGGACCCGGAATATGGCAATAAAACCTGAAAAAAGAGGAAAATTAAAAATTCACACTGAAGGACCCAGAATATGGCAAGAAAACCTGAAAAAAGTAGAAAATTAAAAATTCACACTGTAGGACCCAAAATATGCCGAGAAATGCTGAAAAACGTGAAAATTAAAAATTCACACTGAAGGACCTGGAATATGTGAAGAAAACCTGAAAACCGTGGAAATGAGAACATCACACTGTAGGACCCAGAATATGACGGAAAAACCTGAAAAACGTGGAAAATTAAAAATTCACACTGAAGGACCTGGAATATGTGAAGAAAACCTGAAAACCGTGGAAATGAGAAAATCACACTGTAGGACTCAGAATATGATGGAAAAACCTGAAAATCGTGGAAAATTAAAAATTCACACTGAAGGACCTGGAATATGTGAAGAAAACCTGAAAAACGTGGAAATGAGAAAATCACACTGTAGGATCCAGAATATGACGGAAAAACCTGAAAAACGTGGAAAATTAAAAATTCACACTGAAGTACCCGGCATATGGCGAGAAAAACTGAAAAACGAGGAAAATTCAAAAACACACTGTAGGATCCAGAGTAAAGGCGAGAAAACCTGAAAAAGGTGAAAAGTGAGAATTATCACAATGTAGGACCCAGATTTGGAAAAAAAAAAGTGAAAAACATCGAAAATGAGAAAATCACACTGTAGGACCCAGAATATGCCGAGAAACCCTAAAAAAGGTGGAAATTGAGAAAATCACACTTTAGGACCCAGAATTTCGAAAAAACTTGAAAAATGTAGAAAATGAGGAAATCACACTGTAGGACCCACAATATGACGAAAAAAAACCTGAAAAACGTGGAAAATTAAAAATACACGCTGTAGGACACAGAATATGTCGAGAAACCCTGAAAAATTAGAAAATTAAAAACTCACACTGAAGGACCCTAAATATGGCGAGAGAACATAAAAAAAGTAGAAAATTAAAAATTCACGCTGTAGGACCCAGAATATGATGGAAAAACCTGAAAAACGTGGAAAATTAAAAATTCACAACTGAAGGACCTGGAATATGTGAAGAAAACCTGAAAACGTGGAAATGAGAAAATCACACTGTAGGACCCAGAATATGATGGAAAAACCTAAAAAACGTGGAAAATTAAAAATTCACACTGAAGGACCTGGAATATATGAAGAAAACCTGAAAAATGTGGAAATGAGAAAATCACACTGTAGGAACCAGAATATGACGGAAAAACCTGAAAAACGTGGAAAATTAAAAATTCACACTGAAGTACCCGGCATATGGCGAGAAAAACTGAAAAATGAGGAAAATTCAAAAACACACTGTAGGATCCAGAATATAGGCGAGAACACCTGAAAAAGGTGGAAAGTGAGAATTATCACAATGTAGGACCCAGATTTGGAAAAAAAAAAAAGTGAAAAACGTCGAAAATGAGAAAATCACACTGTAGGACCCAGAGTATGCCTAGAAACCCTGAAAAACGAGGAAAATTAAAAATACACGTTGAAGGACACAGAATATGTAGAGAAACACTGAAAAATTAGAAAAGTAAAAAATCACACTGAAGGACCCTAAATATGGCGAGAAAACCTTAAAAAGTTGTAAAATGAGAAAATCACACTGTAGGACGCAGAATTACGAAAAAACTCGAAAAAAGTGGAAAATGAGAAAATCACACTGCAAGACCCAGAATATGCCAGAAACCCTGAAAAATGTAAAAATTAAAAATTCACACTGTATTACCCAGAATATGGCGAGAAATACTGAAAAACGTGGAAAATTAAAATATTCACACTGAAGGACCCGGAATATGGCTAGGAAACCTGAAAAATGAGAAAAATTCAAAACTCACACTGTAGGAACCAGAATATGGCGAGAAAACCTGAAATAGGTGGAAAAATAGAAAATCACAATGTAGGACCCAGAATATGAAGTAAAAACTTGAAAAGCGTGGAAAATTAAAAATACACGATGTAGGACACAGAATATGTCGAGAAACCCTGAAAAATAAGAAAATAAAAACCTCACACTGAAGGACCAAAAATATGGCGAGAGAACCTGAAAATAGTAGAAAATTAAAAATTCACACTGAAGGACCCAGAATTGCAAAAAAACTTGAAAAAAGTGGAAAATGAGAAAATCACACTGTAGGACCCAGAATATGCCAAGAAACCCTGAAAACGTGGAAAATTAAAAATACATGCTGTAAGATGCAGAATACGGAGAGAAACCCTGAAAAAACTAGAAAATTACAAATTCACACTGAAGGACACCAAATATGGCTAGAAAACCTGAAAAAGTTGGAAGATGAGAAAATCCCACTGCAGAACCCAGAATATGCAGAGAAACTCTGAAAAACGTGAAAATTAAAAATTCACACTGTCGGACAAAGAATATGGCGAGAAATAATGAAAAACGTGGAAAATTAAAAATTCACACTGAAGGACCTGGAATATGTCAAGAAAACCTGAAAAACGTGGAAATTAGAAAATCACACTGTAGGAACCTGAATATGATGGAAAAACCTGAAAATGGTGGAAAATGAGAATAATCACACTGTAGGACCCAGATTTGAAAAAAAAAATTGAAAAACGTCGAAAATGTGAATATAACACTCTAGGACCCAGAATATGCCGAGATACCCTGAAAAACGTGGAAAATTAAAAATACACGCTGTAGGACCCAGAATATGGCGAGAAACCCTGAAATATCAGAAAAGTAAAAAATCACACTGAAGGACCCCAATTATGGCGAGAAAACCTGAAAAAGGTTGAAAATGAGAAAATCACACTGTAGGACCCAGAATTACGAAAAAACTTGAAAAACGTGGAAAATGAGAAAATCACACTACAGGACCCAGAAATGCCGATAAACCCTGAAAAACGTGAAAATTAAAAATTCACACTGTTGGACACAGAATATGGCAAGAAATACTGAAAAAAGTGGAAAATTTAAAATTCACACTGAAGGTCCTGGAATATGTCAAGAAAAGCTGAAAAACGTGGAAATGAGAAAAATCACACTGTAGGACCCAGAATATGACGGAAAAACCTGAAAATCGTGGAAAATTAAAAATTAACACTAAAGAGTCAGGCATATGTCGAGAAAACCTGAAAAACGAGGAAAACTCAAAACTCACGCTGTAGGACACAGAATATGTCGAGAAACCCTGAAAAATTAGAAAATTAAAAACTCACACTGAAGAAACCCAAATATGGCGAGAGAACCTGAAAAATGTAGAAAATTAAAAATTCACACTGAAGGACCCAGAACATGGCAATAAAACCTGAAAAACGAGGAAAATTCAAAACTCACTATGTAGGACCCAGAATATGGCAAGAAA
>NW_028227282.1:1854307-1959307 GCF_978045245.1 Mus caroli
ATTCGTGATACCTCAGTGTGAATTTTTAATTTTCTTTTTCAAAGTTTCTCGCCATATTATGGGTCCTAGAGCGTGTATTTTTAATTTTCCACGTTTTTCATGGTTTCTGGGCATATTCTGGGTACTACAGTGTGATTTTCTCATTTTCGATGTTTTTCATGTTTTTGTAATTCTGGGTAATAAAGTGTGAATATTCTCATTTTCTACCTTTTTCATGTTTTCTCGCCATATTCAGGGTCCTTCAGTGTGAGTTTTTAATTTTCTACTTTTTTGAGCGTTTCTTGCCATATTCTGGGTGCTACAGAGTGTATTTTTAATTTTCCACGTTTCTCAGGGTTTCTCGCCATATTCTGGGTCCTACAGTGTGATTTTCTCATTTTCCATGATTTTCATGTTTTTTTCGCTATTCTGGGTCCTACAGTGTGATTATTCTCATTTTCCACCTCTTTCAGGTTTTCTCACCATATTCGGGGTCCTTCATTGTGAGTTTTTAATTTTCTACTTTGTTGAGGGTTTCTTGCCATATTCTCGGTGCTACAGAGTGTATTTTTAATTTTCTACGTTTCTCAGGGTTTCTCGCCATATTCTGGGTCCTAAAATGTGATTTTCTCATTTACGACGTTTCAAGTATTTTCGCAATTCTGGGTCCTAATCTGTGATTATTCTCATTTTCCACATTTTTCAGGTTTTCTTGCCATATTTGGGGTTCTTCAGTGTGAGTTTTTAATTTTCTACTTTTTTGAGGGTTTCTTGCCATATTCTGGGTACTACAGAGTGTATTATTAATTTTCCACGTTTCTCAGGGTTTCTTGCCATATTCTGGGTCCTACAGTGTGATTTTCTCATTTACGATGTTTTTCAAGTTTTTTTTTTGTGCAATTCTGGGTCCTACACTGTGATTATTCTCATTTTCCACCTTTTCAGGTTTTCTCGCCATATTCCGGGTACTTCAGTGTGAATTTTTAGTTTTCTACTTTTTTCAGGGTTTCTCGCCATATTCCGGGTCCTTCAGTTGAATTTTTAATTTTCACGTTTTTCAGGGTTTCTAACGATATTCTGGGTCTGATAATGTGAATTTTTAATTTTCACGTTTTTCAGGGTTTCTCGGCATATTCTAGGTCCTGGAGTGTGAATTTTTAATTTTCACGTTTTTCAGGATTTCTCTAAATATTCTTGGTCCTGCAGTGTGATTTTCTCATTTTCCACTTTTTTCAAGTTTTTTTTGTAATTTTGGGTCCTACTGTGTGATTTTCTCATTTTCCACCTTTTTCGGGTTTTCTTGCCATATTTGGGGTCCTTCAGTGTGAGTTTTTATTTTTCTACTTTTTTCAGGATTTCTTGCCATATTCTGGATCCTACAGTGTGATTTTCTAATTTTCCACCTTTTTCAGGTTTTTCTGGTCATGTTTGGGCTCCTTCACTGTGAGTTTTTAATTTCCTACTTTTTTATTAAGTGTTTCTCGCCATATTCTGGGTCCGTTAGTGTGAATTATTAATTTTCACGTTTTTCACATTTTCTCGGCATATTCTGGATCCTGCAGTGTGATTTTCTCATTTTCCACCTTTTGCAGGGTTTCTCGCCATATTTGGGGTCCTACAGTGTGAGTTTGTTATTTTCAACTTTTTTCAGGGTTACACGCCATATTCTGGGTCCTACAGCATGTATTTTTAATTTTCCACGTTTTCAGGGTTTCTAGGCATAAGCTGGGTCCTACAGATTGATTATTCTCATTTTCCACCCTTTTCAGGTTTTCTTGCAATATTCGGGGTCCTTCAGTGTGAATTTTTAATTTTCTACTTTTTTCAGGTTTTCTCGCCATATGCTGGGTCCTACTGTGTGATTTTTCTCATTTCCATGTTTTTCAGGGTCACTTGCCGTATTCCAGGTCCTTCAGTGTGAATTTTTTTCCACGGTTTTCAGTATTTCTCGCCATATCTGGGTAATAAATTGTGAATTTTTAATTGTCCACTTTTTTCATGGTTTCTCACCATATTCTGTGTCCGACTGTGTGAATTTTTAATTTTCAGGTTTTTCATGGTTGTTCGGCATATTCTGGTTTCTGCAGTGTGATTTTCTCATTTTCCACATTTTTCAAGTTTTTTCATATTTCTGGGTCCTACAGTGTGATTTTCTCTTTTTTCACCTTTTTCATGTTTTCTTGCCATATTTGGGGTCCTTCAGTGTGAGTTTTTACATTTCTAATTTTTCAGGGTTTCTCGACATATTATGGGTCCTACAGCGTGTATTTTTAATTTTCCACGTTTTTCAGTGTTTCTCAGCATATTCTGGGTCCTACAGTGTGATTTTCTCAATTTTGAAATTTTTCAAGTTTTTTCACATATCTTGGTCCTACAGTGTGATTATTCTCATTTTCCAACTTTTTCAGGTTTTCTAGCCATATTCTGGGTCCTACAGTGTGAATTTTGAATTTTCCTCGTTTTTCAGGTTTTCTCGCCATATTCTGGGTCCTTCACTGTGAATTTTTAATTTTCCACTTCTTTCAAGTTTTTTGTAATATTATGGGTCCTACAGTGTGATTTTCTCATTTTCCACCTTTTTCAGGTTTTCTCGCCATATTCGGGGTCCTTCAATGTGAGTTTTTAATTTTCTACTTTTTTCAGGGTTTCTCGCCATATTCTGGGTCCTACAGAGTGTATTTTTAATTTTCCACGTTTTTCAAGGTTTCTCGGCATATTCTGGCTCCTACAGTGTGATTTTCCCATTTCCTCGTTTTTCAGGTTTTCTTGCCATATTCCAGGTCCTTCAGTCTGAATTTTTAATTTTCCACGTTTTTCAGTATTTCTCGCCATATTCTGGGCACGTTTTTCAAGTTTTATCGCTATTCTGTGTCCTACAGTGTGATTATACTCATTTTCCACCTTTTTCAGGTTTTTTGCCATATTCGGTGTCTTTCAGTGTGAGTTTTTAATTTTCTACTTTTTACTGTGTTTCTTGCAATATTCTGGCTCCAAAAAGCATATTTTTATTTTTTCTCGTTTTTCAGGGTTTCTTGGCATATTCTGGGTCCTACAATGTGATTTTCTCATTTTCCACTTTTTTAAAGTTTTTTCGCATTTCTATGTCCTACAGGTTGATTTTCTCATTTTCCACATTTTTCAGGTTTTCTCGCCATATTCCGGGTCCTTCAGTGTGAGTTTTTAATTTTCTACTTCTTTCAGGGTTTATTGCCATATTCTGAATCCTACAGCGTGTATTTTTAATTTTCCACGTTTTCAGGGTTTCTGGCATATTCTGGCTCCTACTGTGCGATTTTCCAATTTTTGACTTTTTTCAAGTTTTTTTCCCCAATTCTCCGTCCTACAGTGTGATTTTCTCATTTTCCACCTTTTTCAGGTTTTCTCAGCATATTCTGGGTCCTGCAGTGTGAATTTTTAATTTTCCACGTTTTTCAAGGTTTTTTTCTATATTCTGGTCCTATAGTGTGAATTTTTATTTTTCAATATTTTTCAGTGTTTATCATCATATTCTGGGTCCTACAGTGTGAATTTCTCATTTTCCACCTTTTTCAGGGTTTCTTGCCATATTCTAGGTTTTTCAGTGGGAGTTTTTAATTTTCCATGTTTTTAAGTTTTTTTTTTCATCATATTCTCAGTCCCACAGTGTGATTTTTTCATTTTCAAACTTTTTCAGGTTTTCTCGGCATATTCTGGTTCCTACAGTGTGAATTTAATTTTCCACATTTTTCAGTGTTTCTCGCCATATTCTGGGTCCCACAGTGTAAATTTTTAATTTTCCACGTTTTTAAGGTTTTTTTTTGGTAATATTCTTGGTCCGACAGTGTGAATATTTAATGTTTCACTTTTTTCAGCGTTTCTCGGCATATTCTGGGTCCTACAGTGTGATTTTCTCATTTTCCACATTTTTCAAGTTTTTTCGTAATTCTGGGTCCTACAGTGTGATTTTCTCATTTTCCACCTTTTTCAGCCTTTCTAGCCATTTTTCGGGTCCTTCAGTGTGAGTTTGTAATTTTCTAAGTTTTTCAGGGTTTCTCGCCGTATTCTGGGTCCTAAACGTTGTATTTTTAATTTTTCACGTTTTCAGGGTTTCTTGGCATATTCTGGGTCCTACAGTGTGATTTTCTCATTTTCGATATTTTCAAGTTTTTTCGTAATTCTGGGTCCTACAGTGTGATTTTCTCATTTTCCACCTTTTTCATGTTTTCTCGCCATAATTGGGGTTCTTCAGTGTCAGTTTGTAATTTTCTACTTTTTTCAGGGTTTCTTGCCATATTTGGGGTCCTTCAGTGTGAGTTTTTAATTTTCTACTCTTTCAGGGTTTCTTGCCATGTTCTGGGTCCTACAGTGTGTATTTTTCATTTTCGACGTTTTTCAGATTTTCTCACAATATTCTGGGTTCTTCAGTGTGAATTATTAATTTTTCAAGTTTTACAGGTTTTTTCTTCATATTCTGGGTCCTACACTGTGATTTTTCTCATTTCCACGTTTTTCAGGTTTTCTTGCCATATTCCAGGTCCTTCAGTGTTAATTTTTAATTTTCCATGTTTTCAGGGTTTCTCGGCATATTCTGTGTCCTGCAGTGTGATTTTCTCATTTTTATGGTTTTTCAAGTTTTTTGGCAATTCTGGGTCCTACAGTGTGATTATTCTCATTTTCCACCTTTATCAGGTTTTCTCGACATATTTGGGGTCTTTCAGTGTGAATTTTTAATTTTCTACTTTTTTCAAGGTTTCTCGCCATATTCTGTGTCCCTCAGTATGAGTTTTTAATTTTCCTCGTTTTTCAGGTATTCTCGCCATATTCCGTGTCCTTCACTGTGAATTTTTTATTTTCCACATTATTCAGGTTTTTTCGTCATATTCTGGGTCTTACAATGTGATTTTCTCATTTTCCTCATTTTTCAGGTTTTTTCGCCATATTTGGGGTCCGTCAGTGTGAATTTTTAATTTTCTACTCTTTCATGGTTTCTCGCCGTATTCTGGGTCATTCAGTGTGAGTTTTTAATTTTCCTCGTTTTTCAGGTATTCTCACCATATTCTGGGTCCTTCAGTGTGAATTTTTATTTTTCCACGTTTTTCAGGTTTTTTCGTCATATTCTGGGTCCTACAGTGTGATTTTCTCATTTCCAATTTTTCAGGTTTTCTTGACATATTCCAGGTCCTTCTGTGTGAATTTTTAATTTTCCACATTTTTCAGGTTTTTTCGTCATATTCTGGGTCTTACAGTGTGACTTTCTCATTTTCCAAATTTTTCAGGTTTTCTCGACATATTTGGGGTCCTTCAGTGTGAGTTTTTAATTTTCTACTTTTTCAGGGCTTCTTTCCATATTCTTGGTCCTACAGCTTGTATTTTTAATTTTCCAGGTTTTCAGGGAATCTAGGCATATTCTGGGTCCTGCAGTGTGATTTTCTCATTTTTGAGGTTTTTCAAGTTTTTTCCCAATTCTGGGTCCCTCAATGTGATTATTCTCATTTTCCCCATTTTTCAGGTTTTCTCGCCATATTTGGGGTCCTTCAGTGTGAGTTTTTAAATTTCTACTCTTTCAGGGTTTCTCGCCATATTCTGGGTCCTTCAGTGTGAGTTTTTAATTTTCCTCGTTTTTCAGGTTTTTTCACCATATTCCGGATCCTTCAGTGTGAATTTTTAATTTTCCACCTTTTTCAGATTTTTTCTCATATTCTGGGTCCTACAGTGTGATTTTCTCATTTCCACTTTTTCAGGTTTTCTTGCCATATTCCATGTCCTTCAGTGTGAATTTTTAATTTTCCACGTTTTTTAGTATTTCTCGCCATATTCTGGGTAATGCAGTGTGAATATTTAATTTTCCACTTTTTTCATGGTTTCTCCCTTATTCTGTGTCTGACAGTGTCAATTTTTAATTTTCATGTTTTTCAATGTTTCTCGGCATATTCTGGGTCCTGCAGTGTGATTTTATTATTTTGGACGTTTTTCAAGTTTTTTCGTAATTCTGGGTCCTACAGTGTGATTTTCTCATTTTCCAACTTTTTCAGGTTTTCTGGCCATAATTGGGGTTCTTCAGTGTCAGTTTGTAATTTTCTACTTTTTTCAGGGTTTCTTGCCATATTTGGGGTCCTTCAGTGTGAGTTTTTAATTTTCTACTCTTTCAGGGTTTCTCGCCATAAACTGTGTCCTATAGTATGTATTTTTCATTTTCCACGTTTTTCAGGTTTTTTCTTCATATTCTGGGTCCTACACTGTGATTTTCTCATTTCCACGTTTTCAGGTTTTCTTGCCATATTCCAGGTCCTTCAGTGTGGATTTTTAATTTTCCACGTTTTTCAGTATTTCTCCCCATATTATGGGTAATACAGTGTGAATTTTAATTATCCACTTTTTTTCATGGTTTCTCGCCATATTCTGTGTCCAACAGTGTGAGTTTTTAATTTTCACGTTTTTCAGTGTTTCTTGAAATATTCTGGGTCCTGCAGTGTGATTTTCTTATTTTCCACCTTTTTCAGGTTTTCTCCCCATATTTGGGGTCCTTCAGTGTCAGTTTGTATTTTTCTACTTTCTTCAGGGTTTCTCACCATATTCTGGATCCTACAGTGTGATTTTCTCATTTTCCACCTTTTTCAGGTTTTCTCGCCATGTTTGGGCTCCTTCACTGTGAGATTTTAATTTTCTACTTTTTTATTAACTTTTTCTCGCCATATTCTGGGTCCGTTAGTGTGAATTTTTAATTTTCACGTTTTTCACATTTTCTCGGCATATTCTGGGTCCTGAAATGTGATTTTCTCATTTTGCACCTTTTTCAGGGTTTCTCGCCATATTTGGGGTCCTACAGTGTGAGTTTGTAATTTTGAACTTTTTTCAGGGTTTCTCGCCATATTCTGGGTCCTACAGCATGTATTTTTAATTTTCCACGTTTTCAGGGTTTCTGGGCAAAATCTGGGTCCTACAGTGTGATTATTCTCATTTTCCACCTTTTTCAGGTTTTCTCACCATATTCGGGGTCCTTCAGTGTGAATTTTTAATTTTCTACTTTTTTCAGGTTTTCTCGCCATATTCTGGGTCCTACAGCATGTTTTTTTTAATTTTACACGTTTTCAGGGTTTCTGGGCATAATCTGGGTCCTACAGTGTGATTATTCTCATTTTCCACCTTTTTCAGGTTTTCAAACCATATTCGGGGTCTTTCAGTGTGAATTTTTAATTTTCTACTTTTTTCAGGTTTTCTCGCCATATTCTGTGTCCTTCAGTGTGAGTTTTTTATCTTCCTCGTTTTTCAGGTTTTTCGCCATATTCCGGGTCCTTCCATGTGATATTTTAATATTTTATCTTTTTCAGGTTTTTTCGTCATATTCTGGGTCGTACTGTGTGATTTTCTCATTTCCATGTTTTTTCAGGGTCTCTTGCCGTATTCCAGGTCCTTCAGTGTGAATTTTTTCCCACGGTTTTCAGTATTTCTCTCCATATCTGGGTAATGAAGTGTGAATTTTTAATTGTCCAGTCTTTTCATGGTTTCTCACCATATTCTGTGTCCAATAGTGTGAATTTTTAATTTTCAGGTTTTTCATGGTTGTTCGGCATATTCTGGTTTCTCCAGTGTGATTTTCTCATTTTCCACGTTTTTCAAGTTTTTCCGTATTTTGGGTCCTACAAGTGTGATTTTCTCATTTTCGATGTTTTTCATGTTTTTGTAATTCTGGGTAATACAGTGTGATTATTCTCATTTTCTACCTTTTTCATGTTTTCGCGCCATATTCGGGATCCTTCAGTGTGAGTTTTTAATTTTCTACTTTGTTGAGGGTTTCTTGCCATATTCTCAGTGCTACAGAGTGTATTTTTAATTTTCCACGTTTCTCAGGGTTTCTCCCCATATTCTGGGTCCTAAAATGTGATTTTCTCATTTACGACATTTTTCAAGTATTTTCGGAATTCTGGTTCCTACACTGTGATTATTCTCATTTTCCACATTTTTCAGGTTTTCTTGCCATATTTGAGGTCCTTAAGTGTGAGTTTTTAATTTTCTACTTTTATGAGGGTTTCTTGCCATATTCTGGGTACTACAGAGTGTATTATTAATTTTCCACCTTTCTCAGGGTTTCTTGCCATATTCTGGGTCCTACAGTGTCTGTCTGTCTCTCTGTGTGTCTGATCCCCTGGAACTGTAGATGGGCCACCATATAGTTGCTGGTAGTTGATCCCAAGTTCTCTGGAAGAGGAGACAATGCTGTTAATTGTTGAGCCCTTTCAGTGGCTCCACCTATCTTTAAATTTTTAGAAGTATATGTTAGGCTGTGTTTATGTACATCATATGCAGACCATAAGAGGGATTTAGATTCTCCAGGATCTGACACCCTCTTCTGGAGTGTCTGAAGACAACTACAGTGTACTTATATCTAATAAATAAATAAATAAATAAATAAATAAACATTATTTTAAAAGGATAAGAAAGAAAGAAAGACCAGGCAGGCCTGCCCTCCTTATCTCTGTCTGTCTGTCTGTCTGATCCCCTGGAACTGGAGATGGGCCACCATAAAGTTGATGGTAGTTGATCCCATGTTCTCTGGAAGAAGAGACAATGCTGTTAATTGTTGAGCCCTTTCAGTGGCCCCACCCATCTTTAAATTTTTAGAAGTATATGTGAGGCTCTGTTTATGTACATCATATGCAGACCATAAGAGGGATTTAGATTCTCCAGAAGATGACACCCTCTTCTAGAGTGTCTGAACACAGCTACAGTGTACTTATATCTAATAAATACATAAATAAATAAATAAATAAATAAATAAATAAATATTTTTTTTAAAGTATAAGAAAGAAAGAATGACCAGGGAGGCCTCCATCCTTATCTCTGTCAGTCTGTCTGTCTGTCTCTCTGAACCCTTGGAACTGGAGATGGGCCACCATATAGTTTCTGTTACTTGATCCCAGGTTCTCTGGAAGAGGAGACAATGCTGTTAATTGTTGAGCCCTTTCAGTGGCTCCACCTATCTTTAAATTTTTAGAAGTATATTTTAGGCTGTGTTTATGTACATCATATGCAGACCATAAGAGGGATTTAGATTCTCCAGAATTTGACACCCTCTTCTGGAGTGTCTGAAGACAACTACAGTGTACTTATATCTAATAAATACATAAATAAATAAATAAATAAATAAATAAATAAACATTATTTTAAAACGAAAAGAAATAAAGAAAGACCAGGCAGGCCTGCCATCCTTATCTCTGTCTGTCTGTCTGTCTGTCTGTCTGAACCCCTGGAACTGGAGATGGGCCACCATATAGTTGCTGGTAGTTGATCCCAGGTTCTCTGGAAGAAGAGACAATGCTGTTAATTGTGAGCCCTTTCAGTGGCCCCACCCATCTTAAATTTTTAGAAGTGTATGTGAATCTGTGTTTATGTCCATCATGTGCAGACCATAAGAGGGATTTATATTCTCCAGAATCTGACACCCTCTTCTGGAGTGTCTGAAGACAGCTAGAGTGTACTTATATATAATAAATAAATAAATAAATAAATAAATAAATAAATAAACATTTTTAAAAAGGATAAGAATGAAAGTAAAACCAGGCAGGCCTGCAATCCTTGTCTGTCTGTCTGTCTGTCTGTCTGATCCCCTGGAACTTGAGATGGGCCACCATATAGTTGCTGCTAGTTGATCCCAGGTTCTCTGGTAGAGGAGACAATGCTGTTAATTGTTGAGCCGTTTCAGTGGCCCCACACATCTTTAAATTTTTAGAAGTATATGTGAGGCTGTGTTTATGTACATCATATGCAGACCATAAGAGGGATTTAGATTCTCCAGAAAATGACACCCTCTTCTGAAGTGCCTGAAGACAGCTACAGTGTACTTATATCTAATAAATACATATATAAATAAATAAACATTTTTAAAATGTATAAGAAAAAAAGAAAAACCAGGCAGGCCTGCAATCCTTGTCTGTCTGACTGTATGTATGTCTGTCTGATCCCTGGAACTGGAATTTGGCCAAAATATAGTTGCTGGTAGTTGATCCCAGGTCCTCTGGAAGAGGAGACAATGCTGTTAATTGTTGAGCCCTTTCAGTGGCCCCACACATCTTTAAATTTTTAGAAGTATATGTGAGGCTGTGTTTATGTACATCATATGCAGACCATAAGAGGGATATAGATTCTCCAGAATCTGACACCCTCTTCTGGAGAGTCTGAAGATAGCTACAGTGTACTTATATCTAATAAATACATAAATAAATAAATAAATAAATAAATAAATAAATAAATAAACATTTTTAAAAAGTATAAGAAAGAAAGAAAGACCAGGCAGGCCTGCCACCTTGTCTGTCTGTCTGTCTGTCTGTCTATCTGTCAGATCCCCTGGAACTGGAGATGGGCCACCATATAGTTGCTGGTAGTTGATCCCAGGTTCTCTGGAAGAGGAGACAGTGCTGTGAATTGTTGAGCCCTTTCAGTGGCCCCACACATCTTTAAATTTTTAGAAGTATATGTGAGGCTGTGTTCATGTACATCATATGCAGACCATAAGAGGGATATAGATTCTCCAGAATCTGACACCCTCTTCTGGAGAGTCTGAAGACAGCTACAGTGTACTTATATCTAATAAATACATAAATAAATAAATGAATAAATGAATAAATAAATAAATAAACATTTTTTAAAAAGGATAAGAAAGAAAGAAAAATCAGGCAGGCCTGCCATCCTTATCTCTGTCTGTCTGTCTGTCTGTCTTATCCCCTGGAACTTGAGATGGGCCACCATATAGTTGCTGGTAGTTGATCCCACGTTCTCTGTAAGAAGAGACAATGGTGTTAATTGTTGAGCCCTTTCAGTGGGCCCACCCATCTTGTATTTTTAGAAGTATATGTGAGGCTGTGTTTATGTACATCATATGCAGACCATAAGAGGGATTTAGATTCTCCAGAAGATGACTCCCTCTTCTAGAGTGTCTGAAGACAGCTACAGTGTACTTATATCTAATAAATAAATAAATAAATAAATAAATAAATAAATAAATAAATAAATAAATATTTTTTAAAAAGTATAAGAAAGAAAGAAAGACCAGGCAGGCCTCCATCCTTATCTCTGTCAGTCTGTCTGTCTGCCTGTCTGATCCCTTGGAACTGGAGATGGGCCACCCTATAGTTGCTGTTAGTTGATCCCAGGTTCTCTGGAAGAGGAGACAATGCTGTTAATTGTTGAGCCCTTTCAGTGGCTCCACCTATCTTAAATTTTTAGAAGTATATGTTAGGCTCTGTTTATGTACATCATATGCAGACCATAAGAGGGATTTAGATTCTCCAGAATTTGACACCCTCTTCTGGAGTGTCTGAAGACAACTACAGTGTACTTATATCTAATAAATAAATAAATAAATAAATAAATAAATAAATAAATAAATAAACATTATTTTAAAAGGATAAGAAAGAAAGAAAGACCAGGCAGGCCTGCCGTCCTTATATCTGTCTGTCTGTCTGTCTGTTTGTCTGTCTGATCCCCTGGAACTGGAGATGGGCCACCATATAGTTGCTGGTAGTTGATCCCAGGTTCTCTGGAAGAAGAGACAATGCTGTTAATTGTTGAGCCCTTTCAGGGGCCCCACCCATCTTAAATTTTTAGAAGTGTATGTGAATCTGTGTTTATGTCCATCTTATGCCGACCATAAGAGGGATTTAGATTCTCCAGAATATGACACCCTCTTCTAGAGTGTCTGAAGACAGCTACAGTGTACTTATATCGAATAAATACATAAATAAATACATAAACATTTTTTAAAAAGGATCAGAAAGAAAGAAAAACCAGGGAAGCCTACCACCCTTGTCTGTCTGTCTCTTTGTCTGCCTGATCCCTTGGAACTGGAAATGGACCACCATATAGTTGCTGGTAGTTGATCCCAGGTTCTCTGGAAGAGGAGACAATGCTGTTAAATGTTGAGCCCTTTCAGTGGCCCCACCCATCTTTAAATTTTTAGAAGTATATGTGAGGCTGTGTTCATGTACATCATATGTAGACACCCTCTTCTGGAGAGTCTGAAGACAGCTATAGTGTACTTATATCTAATAAATACATAAATAAATAAATAAATGAATAAATGAATAAATAAATAAATAAACATTTTTTAAAAAGGATAAGAAAGAAAGAAAAATCAGGCAGGCCTGCAATCCTTATCTCTGTCTGTCTCTCTGTCTGTCTTATCCCATGGAACTTGAGATGGGCCACCATATAGTTGCTGGTAGTTGATCCCACGTTCTCTGGAAGAAGAGACAATGCTGTTAATTGTTGAGCCCTTTCAGTGGGCCAACCCATCTTTTAATTTCTAAAAGTATATGTGAGGCTGTGTTTATGTACATCATATGCAGATCATAAGAGGGATTTATATTCTCCAGAATCTGACACCCTCTTCTGGAGTGTCTGAAGACAGCTACAGTGTACTTATATATAATAAATAAATAAATAAATAAATAAATAAATAAATAAACATTTTTGAAAAAGGATAAGAAAGAATGTAAGACCAGGCAGGCCTGCCATCCTTATCTCTGTCTGTCTGTCTGTCTGTCTGATCCCCTGGAACTGGAGATGGGCCACCATATAGTTTCTGCTAGTTGATCCCAGGTTCTCTGGTAGAGGAGACAATGCTTTTAATTGTTGAGCCGTTTCAGTTTCCCCACACATCTTTAAATTTTTAGAAGTATATGTGAGGCTGTGTTTATGTACATCATATGCAGACCATAAGAGGGATTTAGATTCTCCAGAATATGACACCCTCTTCTGAAGTGCCTGAAGACAGCTACAGTGTACTTAAATCTAATAAATACATATATAAATAAATAAACCTTTTTAAAATGTATAAGAAAGAAAGAAAAACAAGGCAGGCCTGCAATCCTTGTCTGTCTGTCTGTATGTATGTCTGTCTGATCCCCTGGAACTGGAATTGGGCCACAATATAGTTGCTGGTAGTTGATCCCAGGTCCTCTGGAAGAGGAGACAATGCTGTTAATTGTTGAGCCCTTTCAGTGGCCCCAACTATCTTTAAATTTTTAGAAGTATATGTGAGGCTGTGTTTATGTACATCATATGCAGACCATAAGAGGGATATAGATTCTCCAGAATCTGACACCCTCTTCTGGAGAGTCTGAAGATAGCTACAGTGTACTTATATCTAATAAATACATAAATAAATAAATAAATAAATAAGTAAATAAATAAATAAATAAATAAATAAATAAATAAACATTTTTAAAAAGGATAAGAAAGAAAGAAAAATCAGGCAGGCCTGCCATCCTCATCTCTGTCTGTCTGTCTGTCTGTCTGATCCCCTGCAACTTGAGATGGGCCACCATATAGTTGCTGGTATTTGATCCCACGTTCTGTGGAAGAGGAGACAATGGTGTTAATTATTGAGCCCTTTCAGTAGGCCCACCCATCTTTAAATTTTTAGAAGTATATGTGAGGCTGTGTTTATGAACATCATATGCAGACCATAAGAGGGATTTAGATTCTCCAGAATATGACACCCTCTTCTAGAGTGTCTGAAAACAGCTACAGTGTACTTATATCTAATAAATACATAAATAAATAAATAAACATTTTTTAAAAAGGATAAGAAAGAAAGAAAGACCAGGCACGCCTGCCACCTTGTCTGTCTGTCTGTCTGTCTGTCTATCTGTCAGATACCCTGGAACTGGAGATGGGCCACCATATAGTTGCTGGTAGTTGATCCCAGGTTCTCTGGAAGAGGAGACAGTGCTGTTAATTGTTGAGCCCTTTCAGTGGGCCCACCCATCTTTAAATTTTTAGAAGTATATGTGAGGCTGTGTTCATGTACATCATATGCGGACCATAAGAGGGATATAGATTCTCCAGAATCTGACACCCTCTTCTGGAGAGTCTGAAGACAGCTACAGTGTACTTATATCTACTAAATACATAAATAAATAAATAAATAAATGAATAAATAAATAAATAAACATTTTTTAAAAAGGATAAGAAAGAAAGAAAGACCATGCAGGCCTGCCATCCTTATCACTGTCTGTCTGTCTGTCTGTCTGATCCCTGGAACTGGAGATGGAACACCATATAGTTGCTGGTAGTTGATCCCAGGTTCTCTATAAGAGGAGACAATGCTGTTAATTGTTGAGCCCTTTCAGTGGCCGCACACATCTTATAATTTTTAGAAGTATATGTTAGGCTGTGTTTATGTACATCATATGCAGACCATAAGAGGGATTTAGATTCTCCAAAATCTGACACCCTCTTCTGGAGTGTCTGAACAGCTAGAGTGTACTTTTATCTAATAAATACATAAATAAATAAATAAATAAATAAATAAATAAATAAACATTTTTTAAAAAGTATAAGAAATAAAGACCAGGCAGGCCTGCCATCCTTTTCTCTGTCTCTCTGTCTGTCTGTCTGTCTGATCCACTGGAACTGGAGATGGGCCACCATAAGGTGCTGGTAGTTTATCCCAGGTTCTCTGAAAGAGGAGACTATGCTGTTAATTGTTGAGCCCTCTCAGTGTCCCCACCCATCTTTAAATTTTTAGAAGTATATGTGAGGCTGTGTTTATGTACATCATATGCAGACCATAAGAGGGATTTAGATTCTCCAGAATCTGACACCCTCTTCTGGAGTGTCTGAAGACAGCTACAGTGTACTTATATCTAATAAATACATAAATAAATATATAAATAAACATTTTTTTAAAAAGGATAAGAAAGAAATAAAGACCAGGCAGTCCTGCCATCCTTATCACTGTCTCTATGTCTGTCTGTCTGATCCCCTGGAACTGGAGATGGGCCACCATATAGTTGCTGGTAGTTGATCCCAGGTACTCTGGAAGAGGAGACAATGCTATTAATTGTTGAGGTTTTAGAGTGGCCCCACCCTTCTTTAAATTTTTAGAAGTATATGTGAGGCTGTGTTTATGTACATCATATGCAGACCATAAGAGGGATTTAGATTCTCCAGAATCTGACACCCTCTTCTGGAGTGTCTGAACAGCTAGAGTGTACTTATTTCTACTAAATACATAAATAAATAAATAAATAAATAAATAAATAAATAAATAAATAAATAAACAAACATTTTTTAAAAAAGATAAGACAGAAAGAAAGACCTGGCACGCCTGCCATCCATATCTCTCTCTGTCTGTCTGTCTGTCTGTCTATCTGATCTCTGGGAACTGGAGATGGGCCACGAATAGTTGCTGGTTGTTGATCCCATGTTCTCTGGAAGAGGAGTCAGTGCTGTTAATTGTTGAGCCCTTTCAGTGGCCCCACCCATCTTTAAATTTTTAGAAGTATATGTGAGGCTGTGTTTATGTACATCATATGCAGACCATAAGAGGGATTTAGTTTCTCCAGAATCTGACACCCTCTTCTGGAGTGTCTGAATAGCTACAGTGTACTTATATCTAATAAATAAATAAATAAATAAATGAATAAATAAATAAATAAACAAACATTTTTTTAAAAAAAGGATAAGAAAGAAAGAAAGACCAGGCAGGCCTGACATCCTTATCACTGTCTGTCTGTCTGTCTGTCTGATCCCCTGGAACTGGAGATGGACCACCATATAGTTGCTGGTAGTTGATCCCAGGTTCTCTATAAGACGAGACAATGCTGTTAATTGTTGAGCCCTTTCAGTGTCCCCACAGATCTTTTAATTTTTAGAAGTATATGATAGGCTGTGTTTATGTACATCATATGGAGATCATAAGAGGGAGTTAGATTCTCCAGAATCTGACACCCTCTACTGGAGTGTCTGAACAGCTACAGTGTACTTATATGTAATAATTACATATATAAATAAATAAATAAATAAATAAATATTTTTTAAAAAGGATAAGAAAGAAAGAAAGAAAGAAAGACCAGGCAGGCCTGCCATCCTTATCTCTGTCTGTCTGTCTGTCTGTCTGATCCCCTGGAACTGGAGATGGGCCACTTTGTAGGTGCTGGAGGTTGATCCCAGGTTCTCTGGAAGAGGAGACAATGCTGTTCATTGTTGAGTCCTTTCAGTGGCCTTTTAATTTTTTAAGTATATGTGAGGCTGTGTTTATGTACATCATATACAGACCATAAGAGGGATTTAGATTCTCTAGAATCTGACACCCTCTTCTGGAGTGTCTGAAGACGGCTACAGTGTAGTTATATCTAATAAATAAATAAATAAATAAATAAATAAACTTTTTTTAAAAAGTATAAGAAATAAAGAAAGACCAGGCAGGCCAGCCATCTTTATCTCTGTCTCTCTGTCTGTCTGTCTGTCTGTCTGATCCACTGGAACTGGAGATGGGCCACCATAAGGTGCTGGTAGTTTATCCCAGGTTCTCTGAGAGAGGAGACAATGCTGTTAATTGTTGAGCCCTCTCAGTGGCCCCACACATCTTTAAATTTTTAGAAGTATATGTGAGGCTGTGTTTATGTACATCATATTCAGATTATAAGAGGATTTAGATTCTCCAGAATCTGACACCCTCTTCTGGAGTGTCTGAAGACAGCTACAGTGTAGTTATATCTAATAAATAAATAGATAAATAAATAAATAAATAAATAAATAAATAAACATTTTTTTAAAAGGATAAGAAAGAAAGAAAGACCAGGCAGGCCTGCCATCCATATCTCTGTCTGTCTGTCTGTCTGTCTGTCTATCTGATCCCCGGGAACTGGAGATGGGCCACCATATATTGGCTGGTAGTTGATCCAAGGTTTTCTGGAAGAGGAGACAATGCTGTTAATTGTTGAGCCCTTTCAGTGGCCCCACACTTCTTTAAATATTTAGAAGTATATGTGAGGCTGTGTTTATGTACATCATATTCAGATTATAAGAGGATTTAGATTCTCCAGAATCTGACACCCTATACTGGAGTGTCTGAAGACAGCTACAGTGTACTTATATATAATAAATAAATAAATAAATAAATAAATAAATAAATAAATAAATAAACATTTTTGAAAAAGGATAAGAAAGAAAGTAAGACCAGGAAGGCCTGCCATCCTTATCTCTGTCTGTCTGTCTGTCTGTCTGATCCACTGGAACTGGAGATGGGCCACCATATAGTTGCTGGTAGTTGATCCCAGGTTCTCTGGAAGAGGAGACAATGCTGTTAATTGTTGAGCCCTTTCAGTGGCCCCACCCATTTTTAATTTTTAGAAGTATATGTGATGCGTGTTTATGTACATCATATTCAGACCATAAGAGGGATTTAGATTCTCTAGAATCTGTCATCCTCTTCTGGAGTGTCTGAAGACGGGTGCAGTGTACTTATATCTAATAAATACATAAATAAATAAATAAATAAACATTTTTTTTAAAAGTATAAGAAATAAAGAAAGACCAGGCAGTCCTGCCATCTTTATCTCTGTCTCTCTGTCTCTCTGTCTGTCTGATCCACTGAAACTGGAGATGGGCCACCATAAGGTGCTGGTAGTTTATCCCAGGTTCTCTGAAAGAGGAGACAATGCTGTTAATTGTTGAGCCCTTTCAGTGGCCCCACAAATCTTTAAATTTTTAGAAATATATGTGAGGCTGTGTTTATGTACATCATATGCAGACCATAAGAGGGATTTAGATTCTCCAGAATCTGACACCCTCTTCTGGAGTGTCTGAACAGCTACAGTGTACTTATATCTAATAAATAAATAAATAAATAAATAAATAAATAAATAAATAAATAAACAAACATTTTTTAAAAAAAAGGATAAGAAAGAAAGAAAGGCCAGGAAGACTGCCATCCTTATCACTGTCTGTCTGTCTGTCTTCTGATCCCCTGGAACTGGAGATGGACCAACATATAGTTGCTGGTAGTTGATTCCAGGTTCTCTATAAGAGGAGACAATGCTGTTAATTGTTGAGCCCTTTCAGTGGCCCCACACATCTTTTAATTTTTAGAAGTATATGTTAGGCTGTGTTTATGTACATCATATGCAGACCATAAGAGGGATTTAGATTCTCCAGAATCTGACACCCTTTTCTGGAGTGTCTGAACAGCTACAGTGTACTTATATCTAATAAATTCATAAATAAATAAATAAATAAATAAACATTTTTTAAAAAGTATAAGAAATAAAGAAAGACCAGGCAGGCCTGCCATCCTTATCTCTGTCTCTCTGTCTGTCTGTCGGTCTGATCCACTGGAACTAGAGATGGCCCACCATAAGGTGCTGGTAGTTTATCCCAGGTTCTCTGAAAAAGGAGACAATGCTGTTAATTGTTGAGCCCTCTCAGTGGCCCCACACATCTTTAAAATTTTAGAAGTATATGTGAGGCTGTGTTTATGTACATCATATGCAGACCATAAGAGGGATTTAGATTCTCCAGAATCTGACACCCTCTTCTGGAGTGTCTGAACAGCTACAGTGTACTTATATCTAATAAATAAATAAATAAATAAATAAATAAATAAATAAATAAATAAACAAACATTTTTTAAAAAAAAGGATAAGAAAGAAAGAAAGGCCAGGAAGACTGCCATCCTTATCACTGTCTGTCTGTCTGTCTTCTGATCCCCTGGAACTGGAGATGGACCAACATATAGTTGCTGGTAGTTGATCCCAGGTTCTCTGGAAGAAGAGACAATGCTGTTAATTGTTGAGCCCTTTCAGGGGCCCCACCCATCTTAAATTTTTAGAAGTGTATGTGAATCTGTGTTTATGTCCATCTTATGCCGACCATAAGAGGGATTTAGATTCTCCAGAATATGACACCCTCTTCTAGAGTGTCTGAAGACAGCTACAGTGTACTTATATCGAATAAATACATAAATAAATACATAAACATTTTTTAAAAAGGATCAGAAAGAAAGAAAAACCAGGGAAGCCTACCACCCTTGTCTGTCTGTCTCTTTGTCTGCCTGATCCCTTGGAACTGGAAATGGACCACCATATAGTTGCCCGGTAGTTGATCCCAGGTTCTCTGGAAGAGGAGACAATGCTGTTAAATGTTGAGCCCTTTCAGTGGCCCCACCCATCTTTAAATTTTTAGAAGTATATGTGAGGCTGTGTTCATGTACATCATATGTAGACACCCTCTTCTGGAGAGTCTGAAGACAGCTATAGTGTACTTATATCTAATAAATACATAAATAAATAAATAAATGAATAAATGAATAAATAAATAAATAAACATTTTTTAAAAAGGATAAGAAAGAAAGAAAAATCAGGCAGGCCTGCAATCCTTATCTCTGTCTGTCTCTCTGTCTGTCTTATCCCCTGGAACTTGAGATGGGCCACCATATAGTTGCTGGTAGTTGATCCCACGTTCTCTGGAAGAAGAGACAATGCTGTTAATTGTTGAGCCCTTTCAGTGGGCCAACCCATCTTTTAATTTCTAAAAGTATATGTGAGGCTGTGTTTATGTACATCATATGCAGATCATAAGAGGGATTTATATTCTCCAGAATCTGACACCCTCTTCTGGAGTGTCTGAAGACAGCTACAGTGTACTTATATATAATAAATAAATAAATAAATAAATAAATAAATAAATAAATAAATAAACATTTTTGAAAAAGGATAAGAAAGAATGTAAGACCAGGCAGGCCTGCCATCCTTATCTCTGTCTGTCTGTCTGTCTGTCTGATCCCCTGGAACTGGAGATGGGCCACCATATAGTTTCTGCTAGTTGATCCCAGGTTCTCTGGTAGAGGAGACAATGCTTTTAATTGTTGAGCCGTTTCAGTTTCCCCACACATCTTTAAATTTTTAGAAGTATATGTGAGGCTGTGTTTATGTACATCATATGCAGACCATAAGAGGGATTTAGATTCTCCAGAATATGACACCCTCTTCTGAAGTGCCTGAAGACAGCTACAGTGTACTTAAATCTAATAAATACATATATAAATAAATAAACCTTTTTAAAATGTATAAGAAAGAAAGAAAAACAAGGCAGGCCTGCAATCCTTGTCTGTCTGTCTGTATGTATGTCTGTCTGATCCCCTGGAACTGGAATTGGGCCACAATATAGTTGCTGGTAGTTGATCCCAGGTCCTCTGGAAGAGGAGACAATGCTGTTAATTGTTGAGCCCTTTCAGTGGCCCCAACTATCTTTAAATTTTTAGAAGTATATGTGAGGCTGTGTTTATGTACATCATATGCAGACCATAAGAGGGATATAGATTCTCCAGAATCTGACACCCTCTTCTGGAGAGTCTGAAGATAGCTACAGTGTACTTATATCTAATAAATACATAAATAAATAAATAAATAAATAAGTAAATAAATAAATAAATAAATAAATAAACATTTTTAAAAAGGATAAGAAAGAAAGAAAAATCAGGCAGGCCTGCCATCCTCATCTCTGTCTGTCTGTCTGTCTGTCTGATCCCCTGCAACTTGAGATGGGCCACCATATAGTTGCTGGTATTTGATCCCACGTTCTGTGGAAGAGGAGACAATGGTGTTAATTATTGAGCCCTTTCAGTAGGCCCACCCATCTTTAAATTTTTAGAAGTATATGTGAGGCTGTGTTTATGAACATCATATGCAGACCATAAGAGGGATTTAGATTCTCCAGAATATGACACCCTCTTCTAGAGTGTCTGAAAACAGCTACAGTGTACTTATATCTAATAAATACATAAATAAATAAATAAACATTTTTTAAAAAGGATAAGAAAGAAAGAAAGACCAGGCACGCCTGCCACCTTGTCTGTCTGTCTGTCTGTCTGTCTATCTGTCAGATACCCTGGAACTGGAGATGGGCCACCATATAGTTGCTGGTAGTTGATCCCAGGTTCTCTGGAAGAGGAGACAGTGCTGTTAATTGTTGAGCCCTTTCAGTGGGCCCACCCATCTTTAAATTTTTAGAAGTATATGTGAGGCTGTGTTCATGTACATCATATGCGGACCATAAGAGGGATATAGATTCTCCAGAATCTGACACCCTCTTCTGGAGAGTCTGAAGACAGCTACAGTGTACTTATATCTACTAAATACATAAATAAATAAATAAATAAATGAATAAATAAATAAATAAACATTTTTTAAAAAGGATAAGAAAGAAAGAAAGACCATGCAGGCCTGCCATCCTTATCACTGTCTGTCTGTCTGTCTGTCTGATCCCTGGAACTGGAGATGGAACACCATATAGTTGCTGGTAGTTGATCCCAGGTTCTCTATAAGAGGAGACAATGCTGTTAATTGTTGAGCCCTTTCAGTGGCCGCACACATCTTATAATTTTTAGAAGTATATGTTAGGCTGTGTTTATGTACATCATATGCAGACCATAAGAGGGATTTAGATTCTCCAAAATCTGACACCCTCTTCTGGAGTGTCTGAACAGCTAGAGTGTACTTTTATCTAATAAATACATAAATAAATAAATAAATAAATAAATAAATAAATAAACATTTTTTAAAAAGTATAAGAAATAAAGACCAGGCAGGCCTGCCATCCTTTTCTCTGTCTCTCTGTCTGTCTGTCTGTCTGATCCACTGGAACTGGAGATGGGCCACCATAAGGTGCTGGTAGTTTATCCCAGGTTCTCTGAAAGAGGAGACTATGCTGTTAATTGTTGAGCCCTCTCAGTGTCCCCACCCATCTTTAAATTTTTAGAAGTATATGTGAGGCTGTGTTTATGTACATCATATGCAGACCATAAGAGGGATTTAGATTCTCCAGAATCTGACACCCTCTTCTGGAGTGTCTGAAGACAGCTACAGTGTACTTATATCTAATAAATACATAAATAAATATATAAATAAACATTTTTTTAAAAAGGATAAGAAAGAAATAAAGACCAGGCAGTCCTGCCATCCTTATCACTGTCTCTATGTCTGTCTGTCTGATCCCCTGGAACTGGAGATGGGCCACCATATAGTTGCTGGTAGTTGATCCCAGGTACTCTGGAAGAGGAGACAATGCTATTAATTGTTGAGGTTTTAGAGTGGCCCCACCCTTCTTTAAATTTTTAGAAGTATATGTGAGGCTGTGTTTATGTACATCATATGCAGACCATAAGAGGGATTTAGATTCTCCAGAATCTGACACCCTCTTCTGGAGTGTCTGAACAGCTAGAGTGTACTTATTTCTACTAAATACATAAATAAATAAATAAATAAATAAATAAATAAATAAATAAATAAATAAACAAACATTTTTTAAAAAAGATAAGACAGAAAGAAAGACCTGGCACGCCTGCCATCCATATCTCTCTCTGTCTGTCTGTCTGTCTGTCTATCTGATCTCTGGGAACTGGAGATGGGCCACGAATAGTTGCTGGTTGTTGATCCCATGTTCTCTGGAAGAGGAGTCAGTGCTGTTAATTGTTGAGCCCTTTCAGTGGCCCCACCCATCTTTAAATTTTTAGAAGTATATGTGAGGCTGTGTTTATGTACATCATATGCAGACCATAAGAGGGATTTAGTTTCTCCAGAATCTGACACCCTCTTCTGGAGTGTCTGAATAGCTACAGTGTACTTATATCTAATAAATAAATAAATAAATAAATGAATAAATAAATAAATAAACAAACATTTTTTTAAAAAAAGGATAAGAAAGAAAGAAAGACCAGGCAGGCCTGACATCCTTATCACTGTCTGTCTGTCTGTCTGTCTGATCCCCTGGAACTGGAGATGGACCACCATATAGTTGCTGGTAGTTGATCCCAGGTTCTCTATAAGACGAGACAATGCTGTTAATTGTTGAGCCCTTTCAGTGTCCCCACAGATCTTTTAATTTTTAGAAGTATATGATAGGCTGTGTTTATGTACATCATATGGAGATCATAAGAGGGAGTTAGATTCTCCAGAATCTGACACCCTCTACTGGAGTGTCTGAACAGCTACAGTGTACTTATATGTAATAATTACATATATAAATAAATAAATAAATAAATAAATATTTTTTAAAAAGGATAAGAAAGAAAGAAAGAAAGAAAGACCAGGCAGGCCTGCCATCCTTATCTCTGTCTGTCTGTCTGTCTGTCTGATCCCCTGGAACTGGAGATGGGCCACTTTGTAGGTGCTGGAGGTTGATCCCAGGTTCTCTGGAAGAGGAGACAATGCTGTTCATTGTTGAGTCCTTTCAGTGGCCTTTTAATTTTTTAAGTATATGTGAGGCTGTGTTTATGTACATCATATACAGACCATAAGAGGGATTTAGATTCTCTAGAATCTGACACCCTCTTCTGGAGTGTCTGAAGACGGCTACAGTGTAGTTATATCTAATAAATAAATAAATAAATAAATAAATAAACTTTTTTTAAAAAGTATAAGAAATAAAGAAAGACCAGGCAGGCCAGCCATCTTTATCTCTGTCTCTCTGTCTGTCTGTCTGTCTGTCTGATCCACTGGAACTGGAGATGGGCCACCATAAGGTGCTGGTAGTTTATCCCAGGTTCTCTGAGAGAGGAGACAATGCTGTTAATTGTTGAGCCCTCTCAGTGGCCCCACACATCTTTAAATTTTTAGAAGTATATGTGAGGCTGTGTTTATGTACATCATATTCAGATTATAAGAGGATTTAGATTCTCCAGAATCTGACACCCTCTTCTGGAGTGTCTGAAGACAGCTACAGTGTAGTTATATCTAATAAATAAATAGATAAATAAATAAATAAATAAATAAATAAATAAATAAACATTTTTTTAAAAGGATAAGAAAGAAAGAAAGACCAGGCAGGCCTGCCATCCATATCTCTGTCTGTCTGTCTGTCTGTCTGTCTATCTGATCCCCGGGAACTGGAGATGGGCCACCATATATTGGCTGGTAGTTGATCCAAGGTTTTCTGGAAGAGGAGACAATGCTGTTAATTGTTGAGCCCTTTCAGTGGCCCCACACTTCTTTAAATATTTAGAAGTATATGTGAGGCTGTGTTTATGTACATCATATTCAGATTATAAGAGGATTTAGATTCTCCAGAATCTGACACCCTATACTGGAGTGTCTGAAGACAGCTACAGTGTACTTATATATAATAAATAAATAAATAAATAAATAAATAAATAAATAAACATTTTTGAAAAAGGATAAGAAAGAAAGTAAGACCAGGAAGGCCTGCCATCCTTATCTCTGTCTGTCTGTCTGTCTGTCTGATCCACTGGAACTGGAGATGGGCCACCATATAGTTGCTGGTAGTTGATCCCAGGTTCTCTGGAAGAGGAGACAATGCTGTTAATTGTTGAGCCCTTTCAGTGGCCCCACCCATTTTTAATTTTTAGAAGTATATGTGATGCGTGTTTATGTACATCATATTCAGACCATAAGAGGGATTTAGATTCTCTAGAATCTGTCATCCTCTTCTGGAGTGTCTGAAGACGGGTGCAGTGTACTTATATCTAATAAATACATAAATAAATAAATAAATAAACATTTTTTTAAAAGTATAAGAAATAAAGAAAGACCAGGCAGTCCTGCCATCTTTATCTCTGTCTCTCTGTCTCTCTGTCTGTCTGATCCACTGAAACTGGAGATGGGCCACCATAAGGTGCTGGTAGTTTATCCCAGGTTCTCTGAAAGAGGAGACAATGCTGTTAATTGTTGAGCCCTTTCAGTGGCCCCACAAATCTTTAAATTTTTAGAAGTATATGTGAGGCTGTGTTTATGTACATCATATGCAGACCATAAGAGGGATTTAGATTCTCCAGAATCTGACACCCTCTTCTGGAGTGTCTGAAGACAGCTACAGTGTACTTATATCTAATAAATACATAAATAAATATATAAATAAACATTTTTTAAAAAAGGATAAGAAAGAAAGAAAGACCAGGCAGGCCTGCCATCCTTATCACTGTCTGTATGTCTGTCTGTATGATCCCCTGGAAGTGGAGATGGGCCACCATATAGTTGCTGGTAGTTGATCCCAGGTACTCTGGAAGAGGAGACAATGCTGTTAATTGTTGAGCATTTAGAGTGGCCAAACTCTTCTTTAAATTTTTAGAAATATATGTGAGGCTGTGTTTATGTACATCATATGCAGACCATAAGAGGGATTTAGATTCTCCAGAATCTGACACCCTCTTCTGGAGTGTCTGAACAGCTACAGTGTACTTATATCTAATAAATAAATAAATAAATAAATAAATAAATAAATAAATAAATAAATAAACAAACATTTTTTAAAAAAAAGGATAAGAAAGAAAGAAAGGCCAGGAAGACTGCCATCCTTATCACTGTCTGTCTGTCTGTCTTCTGATCCCCTGGAACTGGAGATGGACCAACATATAGTTGCTGGTAGTTGATTCCAGGTTCTCTATAAGAGGAGACAATGCTGTTAATTGTTGAGCCCTTTCAGTGGCCCCACACATCTTTTAATTTTTAGAAGTATATGTTAGGCTGTGTTTATGTACATCATATGCAGACCATAAGAGGGATTTAGATTCTCCAGAATCTGACACCCTTTTCTGGAGTGTCTGAACAGCTACAGTGTACTTATATCTAATAAATTCATAAATAAATAAATAAATAAATAAACATTTTTTAAAAAGTATAAGAAATAAAGAAAGACCAGGCAGGCCTGCCATCCTTATCTCTGTCTCTCTGTCTGTCTGTCGGTCTGATCCACTGGAACTAGAGATGGCCCACCATAAGGTGCTGGTAGTTTATCCCAGGTTCTCTGAAAAAGGAGACAATGCTGTTAATTGTTGAGCCCTCTCAGTGGCCCCACACATCTTTAAAATTTTAGAAGTATATGTGAGGCTGTGTTTATGTACATCATATGCAGACCATAAGAGGGATTTAGATTCTCCAGAATCTGACACCCTCTTCTGGAGTGTCTGAACAGCTACAGTGTACTTATATCTAATAAATAAATAAATAAATAAATAAATAAATAAATAAATAAATAAATAAATAAACAAACATTTTTTAAAAAAAAGGATAAGAAAGAAAGAAAGGCCAGGAAGACTGCCATCCTTATCACTGTCTGTCTGTCTGTCTTCTGATCCCCTGGAACTGGAGATGGACCAACATATAGTTGCTGGTAGTTGATTCCAGGTTCCCTATAAGAGGAGACAATGCTGTTAATTGTTGAGCCCTTTCAGTGGCCCCACACATCTTTTAATTTTTAGAAGTATATGTTAGGCTGTGTTTATGTACATCATATGCAGACCATAAGAGGGATTTAGATTCTCCAGAATCTGACACCCTTTTCTGGAGTGTCTGAACAGCTACAGTGTACTTATATCTAATAAATTCATAAATAAATAAATAAATAAATAAATAAATAAACATTTTTTAAAAAGTATAAGAAATAAAGAAAGACCAGGCAGGCCTGCCATCCTTATCTCTGTCTCTCTGTCTGTCTGTCGGTCTGATCCACTGGAACTGGAGATGGCCCACCATAAGGTGCTGGTAGTTTATCCCAGGTTCTCTGAAAAAGGAGACAATGCTGTTAATTGTTGAGCCCTCTCAGTGGCCCCACACATCTTTAAAATTTTAGAAGTATATGTGAGGCTGTGTTTATGTACATCATATGCAGACCATAAGAGGGATTTAGATAATCCAGAATCTGACACCCTCTTCTGGAGTGTCTGAAGACAGCTACAGTGTACTTATATCTAAGAAATACATAAATAAATATATAAATAAACATTTTTTAAAAAGGATAAGAATGAAAGAAAGACCAGACAGGCCTGCCATCCTTAGCACTGTCTGTATGTCTGTCTGTCTGATCCCCTGGAACTGGAGATGGGCCACCATATAGTTGCTGGTAGTCGATCCCTGGTATTCTGGAAGAGGAGACAATGCTGTTAATTGTTGAGCTTTTAGAGTGGCCCCACCCTTCTTTAAATTTTTAGAAGTATATGTGAGGCTGTGTTTATGTACATTATATGCAGACCATAAGAAAGATTTAGATTCTCAAGAATATGACACCCTCTTCTGGAGTGTCTGAACAGCTACAGTGTACTTATATCTAATAAATTTATAAATAAATAAATAAATAAATAAATAAATAAATAAATAAACATTTTTTTAAAAGGATAAGACAGAAAGAAAGACCAGGCAGGCCTGCCATCCATATCTCTGTCTGTCTGTCTGTCTGTCTGTCTGTCTATCTGATCCCTGGGAACTGGAGATGGGCCACGAATAGTTGCCGGTAGTTGATCCCAGGTTCTCTGGAAGAGGAGACAATGCTGTTAATTGTTGAGCCCTTTCAGTGGCGCCACCCATCTTTAAATATTTAGAAGTATATGTGAGGCTGTGTTTATGTACATCATATGCAGACCATAAGAGGGATTTAGATTCTCCAGAATCTGACACCCTCTTCTGGAGTGTCTGAAGACAGCTACAGTGTACTTATATCTAATAAATAAATAGATAAATAAATAAATAAGTAAATAAACATTTTTTAAAAAGGATAAGAAAGAAACAAAGACCAGGCAGGCCTACCATCCATATCTCTGTCTGTCTGTCTGTCTGTCTGTCTATCTGATCCCCGGGAACTGGAGATGGGCCACCATATAGTTGCTGGTAGTTGATCCAAGGTTCTCTGGAAGAGGAGACAATGCTGTTAATTGTTGAGCCCTTTCAGTGGCCCCACACTTCTTTAAATATTTAAAAGTATATGTGAGGCTGTGTTTATGTACATCATATTCAGATTATAAGAGGATTTAGATTATCCAGAATCTGACACCCTATACTGGAGTGTCTGAAGACAGCTACAGTGTACTTATATATAATAAATACATAAATAAATAAATAAATAAATAAATAAATAAATAAATAAACAAACATTTTTGAAAAAGGAAAAGAAAGAAAGTAAGACCAGGCAGGCCTGCCATCCTTATCTCTGTCTGTCTGTCTGTCTGTCTGATCCCCTGGAACTGGAGATGTGCCACCATATAGTAGCTGGTAGTTGATCCAAGGTTCTCTGGAACAGGAGACAATGCTGTTAATTGTTGAGCCCTTTCAGTGGCCCCACACTTTTTAAATATTTAGAAGTATATTTGAGGCTGTGTTTATGTACATCATATTCAGATTATAAGAGGATTTAGATTCTCCAGAGTCTGACACCCTCTTCTGGAGTGTCTGAAGACAGCTACAGTGTACTTACATCTAATAAATACATAAATAAATATATAAATAAACATTTTTTAAAAAAGGAAAAGAAAGAAAGAAAGACCAGGCAGGCCTGCCATCCTTATCTCTGTCTGTCTGTCTGTCTGTCTATCTGATCCCAGGGAACTGGAGATGGGCCACCATATATTGGCTGGTAGTTGATCCAAGGTTCTCTGGAAGAGGAGACAATGCTGTTAATTGTTGAGCCCTTTCAGTGGCCCCACACTTCTTTAAATATTTAGAAGTATATGTGAGGCTGTGTTTATGTATATCATATTCAGATTATAAGAGAATTTAGATTCTCCAGAATCTGACACCCTATACTGGAGTGTCTGAGGACAACTACAGTGTACTTATATATAATAAATACATAAATAAATAAATAAATAAATAAATAAACAAACATTTTTTTAAAAAGGATAAGAAAGAAAGTAAGACCAGGCAGGCCTGCCATCCTTATCTCTGTCTGTCTGTCTGTCTGTCTGCCTGATCCCCTAAACTGGAGATGGGCCACCATATAGTTGCTGGTAGTTGATCCCAGGTTCTCTGGAAGAGGAGACAATGCTGTTAATTGTTGAGCCCTTTCAGTGGCTCCACCCATTTTTAATTTTTAGAAGTATATGTGATGCTGTGTTTATGTACATCATATTCAGACCATAAGCGTGATTTAGATTCTCTATAATCTGTCACCCTCTTCTGGAGTGTCTGAAGACGGCTACAGTGTACTTATATCTAATAAATACATAAATGAATAAATAAATAAATAAACATTTTTTAAAACGAATAAGAAATAAAGAAAGACCAGGCAGGCCTGCCATCCTTATCTCTGTCTCTCTGTCTGTCTGTCTGTCTGATCCACTGGAACTGGAGATGGGCCACCATAAGGTGCTGGTAGTTTATCCCAGGTTCTCTGAAAGAGGAGACAATGCTGTTAATTGTTGAGCCCTCCCAGTGGCCCCACAAAACTTTAAATTTTTATAAGTATATGTGAGGCTGTGTTTATGTACATCATATGCAGACCATAAGAGGGATTTAGATTCTCCAGAATCTGACACCCTCTTCTGGAGTGTCTGAAGACAGCTACAGTGTACTTATCTCTAATAAATCCATAAATAAATATATAAATAAAATTTTTTTAAAAAAGGATAAGAAAGAAAGAAAGACCAGGCAGGCCTGCCATCCTTATCACTGTCTGTATGTCTGTCTGTATGATCCCCTGGAACTGGAGATGGGCCACCATATAGTTGCTGGTAGTTGATCCCATGTACTCTGGAAGAGGAGACAATGCTGTTAATTGTTGAGCTTTTAGAGTGGCCCCACCCTTCTTTAAATATTTAGAAGTATATGTGAGGCTGTGTTTATGTACATCATATGCAGACCATAAGAGGGATTTAGATTCTCCAGAATCTGACACCCTCTTCTGCAGTGTGTGAACAGCTACAGTGTACTTATATCTAATAAATAAATAAATAAATAAAATAAATAAATAAATAAATAAATAAATAAACAAACATTTTTTTAAAAAAAGGATAAGAAAGAAAGAAAGCCCAGGCAGGCCTGCCACCCTTATCACTGTCTGTCTGTCTGTCTGTCTGATCCCCTGGAACTGGAGATGGACCACCATATAGTTGCTGGTAGTTGATCCCAGGTTCTCTATAAGAGGAGACAATGCTGTTAATTTTTGAGCCCTTTCAGTGGCCCCACACATCTTTTAATTTTTAGAAGTATATGTTAGGCTGTGTTTATGTACATCATATGCAGACCATAAGAGGTATTTAGATTCTCCAGAATCTGACACCCTCTTCTGGAGTGTCTGAAGACAGCTACAGTGTACTTATATCTAATAAATACATAAATAAATATATAAATAAACATTTTTTTAAAAAGGATAAGAAAGAAAGAAAGACCAGGCAGGCCTGCCATCCTTATCACTGTCTGTATGTCTGTCTGTCTGATCCCCTGGAACTGGAGAAGGGCCACCATATAGTTGCTGGTAGTTGATCCCAGGTACTCTGGAAGAGGAGACAATGCTGTTAATTGTTGAGCTTTTAGAGTGGCCCCACCCTTCTTTAAATTTTTAGAAGTATATGTGAGGCTGTGTTTATGTACATCATATGCAGACCATAAGAGGGATTTAGATTCTCCAGAATCTGACACCCTCTTCTGGAGTGTCTGAAGACAGCTACAGTGTACTTATATCTAATAAATACATAAATAAATATATAAATAAACATTTTTTTAAAAAGGATAAGAAAGAAAGAAAGACCAGGCAGGCCTGCCATCCTTTTCACTGTCTGTATGTCTGTCTGTCTGATCCCCTGGAACTGGAGATGGGCCATCATATAGTTGCTGGTAGTTTATCCCAGGTACTCTGGAAGAGGAGACAATGCTGTTAATTGTTGAGCTTTTAGAGTGGCCCCAATCTTCTTTAAATTTTTATAAGTATATGTGAGGATGTGTTTATGTACATCTTATGCAGACCATAAGAGGGATTTAGATTCTCCAGAATCTGACACCCTCTTCTGGAGTGTCTGAATAGCTACAGAGTACTTATATCTAATAAATAAATAAATAAATAAATAAATAAATAAATAAATAAATAAATAAATAAATAAATAAACATTTTTTAAAAGGATAAGAAAGAAAGTAAGACCAGGCAGGCCTGCCATCCTTATCTCTGTCTCTCTGTCTGTCTGTCTGTCTGATCCACTGGAACTGGAGATGGCCCACCATAAGGTGCTGGTAGTTTATCCCAGGTTCTCTGAAAGAGGAGACAATGCTATTAATTGTTGAGCCCTCTCAGTGGCCCCACACATCTTTAAAATTTTAGAAGTATATGTGAGGCTGTGTTTATGTACATCATATGCAGACCATAAGAGGGATTTAGATTCTCCAGAATCTGGCACCCTCTTCTGGAGTGTCTGAAGACTGCTACAGTGTACTTATATCAAATAAATACATAAATAAATATATAAATAAACATTTTTTAAAAAGGATAAGAAAGAAAGAAAGACCAGGCAGGCTTGCCATCCTTATCACTCTCTGTATGTCTGTCTGTATGATCCCCTGGAACTGAAGATGGGCCCCCATATAGTTGCTGGTAGTTGATCCCAGGTACTCTCGAAGAGGTGACAATGCTGTTAATTGTTGAGCCCTTTCAGTGGCGCCACCCATCTTTAAATATTTAGAAGTATATGTGAGGCTGTGTTTATGTACATCATATGCAGACCATAAGAGGGATTTAGATTCTCCAGAATCTGACACCCACTTCTGGAGTGTCTGAAGACACTTACAGTGTACTTATATCTAATAAATAAATAGATAAATAAATAAATAAATAAATAAATAAATAAATAAACATTTTTTAAAAAGGATAAGAAAGAAAGAAAGACCAGGCAGGCCTGCCATCCATATCTCTGTCTGTCTGTCTGTCTGTCTATCTGATCCCCGGGAACTGGAGATTGGCCACCATATAGTTGCTGGTAGTTGATCCAAGGTTCTCTGGGAGAGGAGCCAATGCTGTTAATTGTTGAGCCCTTTCAGTGGCCCCACACTTCTTTAAATATTTAGAAGTATATGTGAGGCTGTGTTTATGTACATCATATTCAGATTATAAGAGGATTTAGATTCTCCAGAATCTGACACCCTCTACTGGAGTGTCTGAAGACAGCTACAGTGTACTTATATGTAATAAATAAATAAATAAATAAACATTTTTTAAAAAGGATAAGAAAGAAAGTAAGAACAGGCAGGCCTGCCATCCTTATCTCTGTCTGTCTGTCTGTCTGTCTGTCTGATCCCCTGGAACTGGAGATGGGCAACCATATAGATGCTGGTAGTTGATCCAAGGTTCTCTGGAAGAGGAGACAATGCTCTTAATTGTAGAGCCCTTTCAGTGGCCCCACACTTCTTTAAATATTTAGAAGTATATGTGAGCTGTGTTTAAGTACATCATATTCAGATTATAAGAGGATTTATATTCTCCAGAATCTGACACCCTCTACTGGAGTGTCTGAAGACAGCTACAGTGTACTTATATATAATAAATAAATAAATAAATAAATAAATAAATAAATAAATAAATAAACATTTTTTAAAAAGGATAAGAAAGAAAGTAAGACCAGGCAGGCCTGCCATCCTTATCTCTGTCTCTCTGTCTGTCTGTCTGTCTGATCCCCTGGAACTGGAGATGGGCTACCATATAGTTGCTGGTAGTTGATCCCAGGTTCTCTGGAAGAGGAGACAATGCTGTTAATTGTTGAGCCCTATCAGTGGCCCTACCCATCTTTAAATTTTTAGAAGTGTATGTGAGGCTGTGTTTATGTACATCATATGCAGACCAGAAGAGGGATTTAGATTCATCAGAATCTGACACCCTCTTCTGGAGTGTCTGAAGACAGCTACAGTGTACTTATATCTAATAAATACATAAATAAATACAATTTTTTTAAAAAGGATAAGAAAGAAAGAAAGACCAGGCAGGCCTGCCATACTTATCCTTGTCTGTCTGTGTGTCTGTCTGATCACCTGGGAGTGGAGATGGGCCACCATATAGTTGCAGGTAGTTGATCCCAGGTTCTCTGAAAGAGGAGACAATGCTGTTAATTGCTGAGCCCTTTCAGTGCCCCCCCCACCTTTATATTTTAAGAAGTAAATGTGAGGCTGTGTTTATGTACATCATATGCAGACCATAAGAGGGATTTAGATTCTCCAGAATCTGACACCTTCTTCTGGAGTGTCTGAAGACGGCTACAGTGTACTTATACCTAATAAAAATATAAATAAATAAATAAACATTTTTTAAAAAGGATAAGAAAGAAAGAAAGACCAGGCAGGCCTGCCATCCTTATCTCTGTCAGTCTGTCTGTCTGTCAGTCTGTCTGATCCCTTGGAACTGGAGATGGGCCACCATATAGTTGCTGTTAGTTGATCCCAGGTTCTCTGGAAGAGGAGACAATGCTGTTAATTGTTGAGCCCTTTCAGTGGCTCCACCTATCTTTAAATTTTTAGAAGTATATGTTAGGCTGTGTTTATGTACATCATATGCAGACCATAAGAGGGATTTAGATTCTCCAGAATCTGACACCCTCTTCTGGAGTGTCTGAAGACAACTACAGTGTACTTATATCTAATAAATACATAAATAAATAAATGAATAAATAAATAAACAAACAAACATTATTTTAAAAGGATAAGAAAGAAAGAAAGACCAGACAGGCCTGCCATCCTTATCTCTGTCTGTCTGTCTGATCCCCTGGAACTGGAGATGGGCCACCTTGTAGTTGCTGGTAGTTGATCCCAAGTTCTCTGGAAGAGGAGACAATGCTGTTAATTGTTGAGCCCTTTCAGTGGCCCCACCCATTTTTAATTTTTAGAAGTATATATGATGCTGTGTTTATGTACATCATATTCAGAACATAAGAGGGATTTAGATTCTCTAGAATCTGTCACCCTCTTCTGGAGTGTCTGAAGACGGCTACAGTGTACTTATATCTAATAAATACATAAATAAATAAATAAATAAATAAATAAATAAATAAATAAACATTTTTTAAAAAGTATAAGAAATAAAGAAAGACCAGGCAGGCCTGCCATCCTTATCTCTGTCTCTCTGTCTGTCTGTCTGTCTGATCCACTGGAACTGGAGATGGGCCACCATAAGGTGCTGGTAGTTTATCCCAGGTTCTCTGAAAGAGGAGACAATGCTGTTAATTGTTGAGCCCTCTCAGTGGCCCCACACATCTTTAAATTTTTAGAAGTATATGTGAGGCTGTGTTTATGTACATAATATACAGACCATAAGAGGGATTTAGATTCTCCAGAATCTGACACCCTCTTCTGGAGTGTCTGAAGACAGCTACAGTGTACTTATATCTAATAAATACATAAATAAATATATAAATAAACATTTTTTTTAAAAAGGATAAGAAAGAAAGAAAGACCAGGCAGGCCTGCCATCCTTATCACTGTCTGTATGTCTGTCTGTCTGATCCCCTGGAACTGGAGAAGGGCCACCATATAGTTGCTGGTAGTTGATCCCAGGTACTCTGGAAGAGGAGACAATGCTGTTAATTGTTGAGCTTTTAGAGTGGCCCCACCCTTCTTTAAATTTTTAGAAGTATATGTGAGGCTGTGTTTATGTACATCATATGCAGACCATAAGAGGGATTTAGATTCTCCAGAATCTGACACCCTCCTCTGGAGTGTCTGAAGACAGCTACAGTGTACTTATATCAAATAAATACATAAATAAATATATAAATAAACATTTTTTTAAAAAGGATAAGAAAGAAAGAAAGACCAGGCAGGCCTGCCATCCTTATCACTGTCTGTATGTCTGTCTGTATGATCCCCTGGAACTGAAGATGGGCCACCATATAGTTGCTGGTAGTTGATCCCAGGTACTCTGGAAGAGGAGACAATGCTGTTAATTGTTGAGCTTTTAGAGTGGCCCCACCCTTCTTTAAATTTTTAGAAGTATATGTGAGGCTGTGTTTATGTACATCATATGCAGACCATAAGAGGGATTTAGATTCTCCAGAATCTGACACCCTCTTCTGGAGTGTCTGAACAGCTACAGTGTACTTATATCTACTAAATAAATAAATAAATAAATAAACATTTTTTAAAAAGGATAAGACAGAAAGAAAGAACAGGCAGGCCTGCCATCCATATCTCTGTCTGTCTGTCTGTCTGTCTATCTGATCCCTGGGAACTGGAAATGGGCCACGAATAGTTGCTGGTAGTTGATCCCAGGTTCTCTCGAAGAGGAGACAATGCTGTTAATTGTTGAGCCCTTTCAGTGGCGCCACCCATCTTTAAATATTTAGAAGTATATGTGAGGCTGTGTTTATGTACATCATATGCAGACCATAAGAGGGATTTAGATTCTCCAGAATCTGACACCCTCTTCTGGAGTGTCTGAACAGCTACAGTGTACTTATATCTAATAAATAAATAAATAAATAAATAAATAAATAAATAAACATTTTTTAAAAAAAAGGATAAGAAAGAAAGAAAGACCAGGCAGGCCTGCCATCCTTATCACTGTCTGTCTGTCTGTCTGTCTGATCCCCTGGAACTGGAGATGGACCACCATATAGTTGCTGGTAGTTGATCCCAGGTTCTCTATAAGACGAGACAATGCTGTTAATTGTTGAGCCCTTTCAGTGTCCCCACAGATCTTTTAATTTTTAGAAGTATATGTTAGGCTGTGTTTATGTACATCATATGGAGACCATAAGAGGGAGTTAGATTCTCCAGAATCTGACACCCTCTACTGGAGTGTCTGAACAGCTACAGTGTACTTATATCTAATAATTATATAAATAAATAAATAAATAAATATATAAATAAATAAATAAATATTTTTTAAAAAGGATAAGAAAGAAAGAAAGAAAGAAAGAAAGACCAGGCAGGCCTGCCATCCTTATCTCTGTCTGTCTGTCTGTCTGTCTGATCCCCTGGAACTGGAGATGGGCCACTTTGTAGGTGCTGGAGGTTGATCCCAGGTTCTCTGGAAGAGGAGACAATGCTGTTCATTGTTGAGTCCTTTCAGTGGCCTTTTAATTTTTTAAGTATATGTGAGGCTGTGTTTATGTACATCATATTCAGACCATAAGAGGGATTTAGATTCTCTAGAATCTGACACCCTCTTCTGGAGTGTCTGAAGACTTCTACAGTGTAGTTATATCTAATAAATAAATAAATAAATAAATAAATAAATAAATAAATAAATAAATAAACATTTTTTAAAAAGTATAAGAAATAAAGAAAGACCAGGCAGGCCTGCCATCTTTATCTCTGTCTCTCTGTCTGTCTGTCTGTCTGTCTGATCCACTGGAACTGGAGATGGGCCACCATAAGGTGCTGGTAGTTTATCCCAGGTTCTCTGAGAGAGGAGACAATGCTGTTAATTGTTGAGCCCTCTCAGTGGCCCCACACATCTTTAAATTTTTAGAAGTATATGTGAGGCTGTGTTTATGTACATCATATGCAGACCATAAGAGAGATTTAGATTCTCCAGAATCTGACACCCTCTTCTGGAGTGTCTGAAGACAGCTACAGTGTACTTATATCTAATAAATACATAAATAAATATATAAATAAACATTTTTTTAAAGGATAAGAAAGAAAGAAAGACCAGGCAGGCCTGCCATCCATATCTCTGTCTGTCTGTCTGTCTGTCTATCTGATCCCTGGGAACTGGAGATGGGCCACGAATAGTTGCTGGTAGTTGATCCCAGGTTCTCTGGAAGAGGAGACAATGCTGTTAATTGTTGAGCCCTTTCAGTGGCGCCACCCATCTTTAAATATTTAGAAGTATATGTGAGGCTGTGTTTATGTACATCATATTCAGACCATAGGAGGGATTTAGATTCTCCAGAATCTGACACCCTCTTCTGGAGTGTCTGAAGACAGCTACAGTGTAGTTATATCTAATAAATAAATAGATAAATAAATAAATAAATAAATAAACATTTTTTAAAAAGGATAAGAAAGAAATAAAGACCAGGCATTCCTGCCATCTTTATCTCTGTGTCTCTGTCTGTCTGTCTGTCTGATCCACTGAAACTGGAGATGGGCCACCATAAGGTGCTGGTAGTTTATCCCAGGTTCTCTGAAAGAGGAGACAATGCTGTTAATTGTTGAGCCCTCTCAGTGGCCCCACACATCTTTAAATTTTTAGAAGTATATGTGAGGCTGTGTTTATGTACATCATATGCAGACCATAAGAGGGATTTAGATTCTCCAGAATCTGACACCCTCTTCTGGAGTGTCTGAAGACAGCTACAGTGTACTTATATCTAATAAATTCATAAATAAACAAATGAACATTTTTAAAAAAGGATAATAAAGAAAGAGAGACCAGGCAAGCCTGCCATCCTTGTCTGTCTGTCTGTCTGTCTGATCCCCTGGAAATGGAGATGGGCCACCATATAATTGCTGGTAGTTGATCCCAGGTTCTCTGGAAGAGGAGTCAGTGCTGTTAATTGTTGAGCCCTTTCAGTGGCCCCACCCATCTTTAAATTTTTAGAAGTATATGTGAGGCTGTGTTCATGTACATCATATGCAGACCATAAGAGGGATATAGATTCTCCAGAATCTGACACCCTCTTCGGTAGTGTTTGAAGACAGCTACAGTGTACTTAAATCTAATAAATACATACTTAAATTAATAAACATTTTTTAAAAAAGATAAGAAAGAATGAAAGACCAGGTAGGCCTGCCGTCCTTAACTCTATCTGTCTGTATGTCTGTCTGTCTGTCTGATCCTCTGGAACTGGAGATGGGCCACCATATAGTTGCTGGTAGTTGATCCCAGGTTATCTATAAGAGGAGACAATGCTGTTAATTGTTGATCCCTTTCATTGGCCCCACACATGTTTAAATTTTTAGAAGTAAATGTGAGGCTGTGTTTATGTACATCATATGCAGACCATAAGAGGGATATAGATTCTCCAGAATCTGACACCCTCTTCTGGAGTGTCTGAAGACAGCTACAGTGTACTTATATCTAATAAATACATAAATAAATAAATAAATAAATAAATAAATAAACATTTTTTAAAAGGGATAAGAAATAAAGAAAAACCAGGCAGGCCTGCCATCCTTGTCTGTCTTTCTCTCTGTCTGTCTGTCTTGCCTAGCCCCTTGAGTAGCCTAGCCTAGTCCCTTGCCTTGACTAGCCCAGCCCCTTGCCTAGCCTAGCCTAGCCCAGCCCTGCCTTGCCTAGCCCTGCCTATCCCTGTCTTTAACCAGGCTGGCCTCGATCTCAAAAACTGACTGCCTCTGCCTCCAGAGTGCTCTCATTAAGACCTCGAGCCACCACTGATTGTTGTGTTTTCTAAGTCTTACATAGGTATGGTCTGTTTCTCAGCTGTGAAACCCTAATTAACACGTGTAGTCTGTCCTAGGTCAGCCATAGCTACAGACTGAGGCCTTTTCTAAAACAAAACAAAAGAAAACAAAAAATAGAAATAATAAAATAAATAAATTAAGCAACCACATGATATCTTTTCTTTCTTTCAATGATACTCAGAGCTTGAAGCATTTCACCCATGAGACCTCAGCTCCGGACATTGAGGCTCTTTCCCTAACAAGTATTATGGCTGAACCTGAGGGGTTCTACTGCTGATTTGGGTCCCCCACTTTAAAAAAATAGTTGTTTTCAAAGGCTGCAGGTTCTTAGGCCTGTTCCTTGTTACAGTTGAGTCACAGCCCTGAAAGTTCAGTGGTAGTTAAAGGCATTGAAAAGGGCTTCCTATAGACATCAAAGACCAAGTCTTTGTTTTTAAAAAGTTAATCTGGATTCCCCCACACCCTGGCTTCCTTAGAATTCCTAGAAAGGAAGGCAGGGACCTGGGCAGAAGGGTGCAAGGCTACTGGTGTTTGTAAGTGGTAACAGAAAGCTTTCTCTTGTTGGTACCCTACCCCAAGTTAAACTGTCACTTCTTTTTCCTAGTTGTTGTTTTGTCGGTTTGTATTCTCAACATAGACCCTTTTCCTTGCTAACCTTGGCTGTCCTGAACCTTACTGTCCTTGAACTCAGTGATTTGCCTGTCTTGCTGGGATGAAACTGTGAGCTACCATCCAGAAGGAAGCACCCTGCTGAGGTTAGATTGGGGTCTCTTCCATTTTCCTCTATGAACATGCATATGGCAGGCCTGATCTTTCTATTTACTTTTCCTTTTCTTTTTAAAGATTTATTTATTTATTATATTTAAGTATGCTGTAGCTATCTTCAGACAGTCCAGAAGAGGGTGTCAGATTCTGAAGAATCTAAATCATTCTTATTGTCTGCATATGATGTATATAAACACAGCCTCACATATACTCAAAAAAAAAAAAAAAAGAAAGATGTGGCTACAGAGAGGTCTCAACAATTAAGAGCATTGTCTCCTCTTCCAGAGAACCTGGGCTCAATTACCAGTATTATATATGGTGGCCCATCTCCAGTTCCAGGGGATCTAATACTCTGTTCTGGAGTCTGTGGGCACAGCATACACATGCAAAACATTCTTACACAATCATTGAGAGAGGAGAGAGAGGGGTTGAGAGAGAGGGTAGGTAATCATACCTCCTGACGAGTTTGAAGACCTGAGCTTCATCACTCACACAAATAAATAAATGCAAAATATTTTTTTATAAATAAACTCTGCCATTGCCCTTTAAAAATTCCTAGAAAACAAGTTTTATAAGCAAAAGTTATATTTACTATATCTAAAGGACAGTCATGAGCATATTCAATAAATAGAAAAAGGCCTGTTTGTCTTAGAAATGGAAAAGACAAACCAAGGAAGGTTTGCAATTACATAATGAGGCAGCTCAGCCCAGCTCTAAGGTTGGAAATAAGACTCGAGAATAGGATACACCTGAAGACAGCCAGCCATTGTTTTTTGTTTTGGAGGCTGAAAGGATACACCTGAAGACAGCCAATGCTGTGTGATGGTGATCTGGTATTTTTTTTTTTTTAATTTTTAAAAACTTTAACACTTTTTATAAAACTTTTATAAAAACTTTTTCTTTCTTTCTTTCCTCACCCTAGCCCCTACCCTAGCCCTGTCTTTCACCAGGGTGGCCTCGAACTCAGAAACTGACTGCCTCTATCTACAGAGTGCTCTCATTAAGAGCTTGAGCCACCACTGAATGTAGGGTTTTCTAAGCCTTACCTTGCTCTTGGTGTCTGTTCTCAGCTGTGAAACCCTAATTAACACAAGTAGGCAGTCCTGGGTCAGCCAGAGCTACAGACTGAGGACTTCTCTAAAAACAAATAAAACAAAACAAAACAACAAATAGAAATAATAAAATACATAAATTAAGAAACCACAGCATAGCTTTTCTCTCTCTAGGTGGTACTCAGAAATTCCAGCAGTTGGCCTGTGACACCTCACCTCAGTATATGTGAGGCTGTGTTTATGTACATCATATGCAGAACATAAGAGGGATTTACATTCTCCAGAATCTGAAACCCTCCTCTGGAGTGTCTGAAGACAGCTACAGTGTACTTATATCTAAGAAATAAATAAATAAATAAATAAATAAATAAATAAATAAATAAATATTTTTTAAAAAGGATAAGAAAGAAAGAAAGACCAGGCAGGCCTGCCATCCTTATCTCTGTCTGTCTGTCTTTCTGTCTGTCTGATCCCCTGGAACTGGAGATGGGCCACCTTGTAGGAGCTGGTAGTTGATCCCAGGTTCTCTGGAAGAGGAGACAATGCTGTTAATTGTTGAGCCCTTTCAGTGGCCCCACACTTCTTTAAATATTTAAAAGTATATGTGAGGCTGTGTTTATGTACATCATATTCAGAACATAAGAGGGATTTAGATTCTCCAGAATCTGACAACCTCTTCTGGAGTGTCTGAAACAGATACAGTTTACTTATATCTAATAAATACATATATAAAAAATAAATATTTTTAAAAAGGATAAGAAAGAAAGAAAGACCAGGCAGGCCTCCATCCTTAACTCTGACTGTCTGTCTGTCTGTTTGATACCCTGGAACTGGAGATGGGCCACCATACAGTTGCTGGAAGTTGATCCCAGGCTCTCTGGAAGAGGAGACAATGCTGTTAATTGTTGAGCCATTTCATTGGCCCCACCCATCTTTAAATTTTTAGAAGTAAAGTTGAGGCTGTGTTTATGTACATCATATGCAGACCATAAGAGGGATTTAGATTCTCCAGAATCTGACACCCTCTTCTTGATTGATTGAAGACAGCTACATTGTACTTATATCTAATAAATACATAAATATATGAATAAACATTTTTTAAAAAGGATAAGAAAGAAAGAAAGACCAGGTAGGCCTTTCATCATTATCCTTGTCTGTCTGTCTGTCTGTCTGATCACCTGGAACTGGAGATGGGCCACCATATAGTTGCTGGTAGTTGATCCCAGGATCTCTGGTAGAGTTGACAATGCTGTTAATTGTTGAGACCTTTAAGTGGCCCCACACATATTTTAATTTTTAGAAGTATATGTGAGGCTGTGTTTATGTACATCATATGCAGACCATAAGAGGGATATCGATACTCCAGAATCTGACACCCTCTTCTGGAGTGTCTGAAGATAGCTACAGTGTACTTATATCTAATAAATAAATAAATAAATAAATAAATAAATAAATAAATAAACAAACATTTTTTAAAAAGGATAAGAAAGAAAGAAAGCCCAGGCAGGACTGCCATCCTTATCTCTGTCTCTTTGTCTGTCTGTCTGATCCTCTGGAACTGGAGATGGGCCACCATAGAGTTGCTTGTAGTTGATCCCAGGTTCTCTGGAAAAGGAGACAATGCTTTTAATTGTTGAGCCCTTTCAGTGGGCCCACACATCTTTAAATTTTTAGAAGTATATGTGAGGCCGTGTTTATGTACATCATATGCAGACCATAAGAGGGATTTAGATTCTCCAGAATATGACACCCTCTTCTAGAGTGTCTGAAGACAGCTTCAGTGTACTTATATCTAATAAATACATAAATAAATAAATAAACATTTTTTAAAAAGTATAAGAAAGAAAGAAAGACCAGGCAGGCCTGCCACCATGTCTGTCTGTCTGTCTGTCTGTCTATCTGTCAGATACCCTGGAACTGGAGATGAGCCACCATATAGTTGATGGTAGTTGATTCCAGGTTCTCTGGAAGAGGAGACAATGCTGTTAATTGTTGAGCCCTTTCAGTGGCCCCACCCATATTTAAATTTTTAGAAATATATGTGAGGCTGTGTTCATGTACATCATATGCAGACCATAGGAGGGATATAGATTCTCCAGAATCTGACACCCTCTTCTGGAGTGCCTGAAGACAGCTACAGTGTACTTATATCTAATAAATAAATAAATAAATAAATGAATAAATAAATAAATAAATAAATATTTTTTAAAAAGGATAAGAAAGAAAGAAAAATCAGGCAGGCCTGCCATCCTTATCTCTGTCTGTCTGTATGTCTGTCTTATCCCCTGGAACTTGAAATGGGCCACCATATAGTTGCTGGTAGTTCATCCCACGTTCTCTGGAAGAAGAGACAATGCTGTTAATTGTTGAGTCCTTTCAGTGGGCTCACCCATCTTTAAATTTTTAGAAGTATATGTGAGGCTGTGTTTATGTACATCATATGCAGTCCATAAGAGGGATTTAGATTCTCCAGAAGATGACACACTCTTCTAGAGTGTCTGAAGACTGCTACAGTGTACTTATATCTAATAAATTCATAATTAAACAAATAAACATTTTTAAAAAAGGATAATAAAGAAAGAGAGACCAGGCAAGCCTGCCATCCTTGTCTGTCTGTCTGTTCCCCTGGAACTAGAGATGGGCCACCATATAAATGCTGGTAGTTGATCCCATGTTCTCTGGAAAAGGAGTCAGTGCTGTTAATTGTTGAGCCCTTTCAGTGGCCCCACCCATCTATAAATTTTTAGAAGTATATGTGAGGCTGTGTTCATGTACATCATATGCAGACCATAAGAGGGATATAGATTCTCCAGAATCTGACACCCTCTTCGGGAGTGTTTGAAGAGAGCTACAGTGTACTTATATCTAATAAATACATACTTAAATTAATAAACATTTTTTAAAAAGGATAAGAAAGAATGAAAGACCAGGTAGGCCTTCCATCCTTAACTCTATCTGTCTGTATGTCTGTCTGTCTGTCTGATCCCCTGGAACTGGAGATGGGCCACCATATAGTTGCTGGTAGTTGATCCCAGGTTTTCTGGAAGAAGAGACAATGCTGTTAATTGTTGAGCCCTTTCAGTGGCCCCACCCATCTTAAATTTTTAGAAGTGTATGTGAATCTGTGTTTATGTCCATCATATGCAGACCATAAGAGGGATTTATATTCTCCAGAATCTGACACCCTCTTCTGGAGTGTCTGAAGACAGCTACAGTGTACTTATATCTTATAAATACATAAATAAATAAATAAACATTTTTTAAAAAGGATAAGAAAGAAAGAAAAACCAGGTAGGACTGCCACCCTTGTCTGTCTGTCTCTTTGTCTTCCTGATCCCCTGGAACTGGAGATGGGCCACCATATAGTTGCTGGTAGTTGATCCCAGGTTCTCTGTTAGAGGAGACAATGCTGTTAATTTTTGAGCCCTTTCAGTGCCCCCACACATCTTTAAATTTTTAGAAGTATATGTGAGGCTGTGTTTATGTACATCATATGCAGACCATCAGAGGGATTTAGATTCTCCAGAATCTGGCACCCTCTTCTGGAGTGTCTGAAGACAGCTACAGTGTACTTATATGTAATAAATACATAAATAAATAAATAAATAAATAAACATTTTTTTTAAAAGTATAAGAAAGAAAGAAAGACCAGGCAGGCCTCCATTCTTATCTCTGTCTGTCTGTCTGTCTGTCTGATACCCTGGAACTGGAGATGGGCCACCATATAGTTGCTGGTAGTTTATCCAAGGTTCTCTGGAAGAGGAGACAATGCTGTTAATTGTTGATCCCTTTCTGTGGCCCCACCCATCTTTAAATTTTTAGAAGTATATGTGAAGCTGTGTTTATGTACATCATATGCAGACCATAAGAGGGATTTAGATTCTCCAGAATCTGACACCCTCTTTTGGAGTATCTGAAGATAGCTACAGTGTACTTATATCTAATAAATAAATAAATAAATAAATAAATAAATAAATAAATAAACATTTTTTAAAAAGGATAAGAAAGAAAGAAAGACCAGGCAGGGCTGCCATCCTTATCTTTGTCTGTCTGTCTGTCTCTCTGTTTGTCTGTCTGTCTGATCTCCTGGAACTGGAGATGGGCCACCATTTTGTTGCTGGTAGTGAAAGACTCCAGGACTCCCAAAGGGAGGCACTTACTCAAGCCTCGGGTCAGCCGAGCACCCAAGAAGACACTGAGACCGAACTTAAGATGTATAGAGAGTAAGATTTAATACAGCAACGACAAGAAAGCACACAAAAAGCACATATACCAGATATCTGGGGTCGAAACTCATGCAGCCAGCAAGGTGCAGAGGAGATTCGGCAATTGGCCCAGACTTGTCACAGGCTTTTATAGGAGAAGGGTAAGGAGAAAAGTACAAGTTTTACGTCACCAAGGTGTTCTGCCAAGGAGCTTTACATAACCAAGGGGTCGTGTCCTATATTTTGGCAATGTACTCGATCTATTGGAACATTCTGGGGTAGTACCAGGAGGCCCCTATCTCAAAAATGTTCTTGGAACAGTCTTCAGTTAGGAGGGGTTGGACTGAGTTCGCTCCAGGAGACCCTTATCTCAGAAATGCTCCTGGAACCGTTCTCACTTGGGAGGGGTCGGACTCTGGGGTGAAGAGTTCAAGAATGTACTCTGAGGTAAAAAGTTCAGGTGTGTTCCGGGAACAACCTCTAGATGGGAGGGGTAAGAGAACTCTGAGTTGGAGAGTTCATGGAGAGTTCAGCTTTTCTTCTTTCATTCCCCCCTTCTTTTAGTGAATAGCTCTAATCTTAGAGCGAGTCCTGCATTTATCCCCCTCCACAGAGTCCAATCTCTTTCTGTTTTGTAACATCACTTTGGACAGGGAAGTCAAAAATAGACCGTTTTATAGTTCTAAGATCAACATCCATAGCTGTACATAACCAACAGGATTGAGTCATATTAGGATTAGTTCTAAAACTTAAGAAAGCTCTTAGTCTATGTGGCCATTGGGGAGGTCGTGGCCAGCAGGGGATGAGATGGCCACATTATTTTTGTGGTAGTTCTGATTTTTTAGATGGCGCTGTAGATGGCCTTCCTTAGCGTAGGCCTTGTGGCACAGGTGGCATTCATAGAGCCGGCCCCCTGTGTGCAGATGCATATGGTTTTTGAGGTCGTAGTTATGCAGGAAGCGGGCTGGACAGTGGGGGCATGAGTAGGGTCGCTCTCCTGTGTGCTCTCGCATGTGGATCTTCAGCTTATCATTCCTGGTGAAGCGGATACCGCAGACCTCACAGGCAAAAGGCTTTTCACCATTGTGGGTCCTTATGTGCCGAGGCAGTTTGCCTGCCCCGTGGATTATCTTGTGACAGACTGGGCACTCTTGGGGCATCTGTGAAAGGCGTTTAGGCACTAGCTTGTTTTGGTCATTTAGGCCTGGTGTCAGGGCATCCTGGTGCAGCGAACTTAGGTAAGCCCTCAGGTCAGGGTCAATGAGATCTTCATCTGAGCCCAGCTCTTCTGATGATAGTGGAGGTTCGTTACTCTGGGCCAGCCCGTAGCCTGGTGGGTTGAGCATTTTTGAGGTTGAGGCTGTGGGGGTGGCAGTGGCAAAAGCCTCCAGGTACTGTCGGGCTCGCTCACAGTCATCTTTATCTGGGCTGGGGGCTTCCAGTCCACTGCCTTGCAAAATCTCCAAGCAAGTAGTGACGACACATGGGATTTCCAGTAGCCGAGCAGCTTGGAGTACAGCTGGCACATTGGCGTTGCTGGTGGTCAGTGTGGCTGTGTAAGCAAACTCGAGCAGGGCACTTAGGGCCTCCGGCCCTACAAAGTTCAGCTCACACACACTGGCTTTTGCTCCCCCAGAAGCCGTTTCAACACTCTCTGTTTTTATTACTGTTCTCTCTCTCTCTTCTGTAAAGAGCCTCTTGAAGTAGTGGCTACAGGCAGCCAGCACAGCCCTGTGGGTTTGGTACTCAAAACCCTGTGTCCTGATGGTGAGGTCGCACAGATGACCCAGCTGGCGCTGCTCGTTTAGGCAGCTCAGGAGCTCGCTGCTGTGATCTGGGAATGGGATTCCAATTAGGTCATCCTCGGGGCTCCCCATCTTTTTCTTTTTAGTCGTTGGGTCTGTTTGCTGGAGCTGGGCAACAGAGCAGGGTGTAGAAAGAGTCAACACAGGGATCCAATATCCTGCTAGACTTAGTCAAGGGGGGGCGGTCCCCCATGTAGAATTTCATAAGAAGTAAGACCGAAACGTCCAGGTGTGTTTCGGACTCTGAGAAGCACAAAGGGAAGGAGGGTCACCCAGTCTTTACCGTCAGTCTCAATAGCTAGTTTAACAACATAGGTTAAGACAGTGATGGGCATAGGAGTCTCATAAAGGATCTTAAACAGAGTAAAACTGAATCAAGAAATAGGGCATAGGGAAGGAACACCAAGTCCATGCCAGTCTCCACGATTAATTTTATCAAGGTCTGTCTTAGAGTTTTAGACTAATTTTTATCTATCCTGAGCTCTGAGGTCTATACACACAATGTAATTTTTATTTGACCTCTAAATGCTTGGCCACACCCTGACTTACCTGGGCAACAAAGCAGGGCCATTATCTGACACTATTGCCTTTGGCACTCTGAACCTTGGAAAAATTTTCTTTAATAATCTTCTTGATGACTATGTGAGCAGTCTCATTTATCCATATTGAGAATGTCTTCTGCAAATGTCAACAGCTTTCTTTGTTTGTATTGTTCCATACAGTGGCAAAAGCATACCTGCTGTCAGTGTCATTTATAAAGCTTGTATCAAAACCACAAGTTCAGCTTTCTGGGCTGAAGTCCCTATAGGGAGGCTGCTGGCCTAGATCACCTGCTTTTTGTCCACTGCTGCACTGCTGTCCCCGCCTTCCGCTTACCTTTAACCATGAGGCCACTGCCATCCGTGTACCAGTTTAAACTTTCAGGCCAAGGCTGATTTGATCTTTACCTGCTGAGGTAAGTAGCCCCCTCTGTTGGTAGGTGGCCCCATGGATATGAGCTGCTTTCCATCTGCTACTGCTGCTCCTGTGACAAAGCTGCTGCCATCCGTGTACCAGGCAGGCACACCAAGGCTGATCAGTCAGATCTCTCCTTGTTCCAGTTTCATCAGCACATTGATGTACAGGAGTGGAGTCATCCGCCAAGGGGAGGTGGCAGGATTGAGGATGGCAGGTGGAGCAAAAGTTACTCAATCATTCAGCAACAAATTCTGGTAGTGGGTATAGTCACATGCTGACCCAGGGTAAGCTTGTCAGGGTCTTTAACAAGCAGGGCCATTGCAGCTCATCAACATATAAGGTAAAAGGCTTAGTCAAATCTGGCAAAGCCAGAGCGGGGGCTGCAAGCAGGGCTGCCTTTATGCTGTCAAAGGCTTTTTGGTGTTTCTCAGTCCAGGTGAATGGGACTTTTTCTTTAGTCCAGAGTCTGCAAAAGCCCACCGTCCCCAGAAACTCACGTACTTGGCGCGGGGTGGTGGGGGTTGGGATCAGCATCACAGTCTTTTTTCTTGGCTTCGGTGAGCCACCGCTTTCCGTCGTTTTGGCACCTCGGTAACTGAGCTTTCTTAGCCGATACCCGATACCCCAACTCACCCAGTTCATTCAGGAGCTTCTAGGAGGGCCAGAATTTCTTCTTTGTCTTTGATGTCTCTGCCTTCAGCCAACCGCAGGGCTTGGGTTAGCGCCAGGAGTTCAGCCTTCTGAGCCAAAGTTCCTTCTGCTAGAATGTCAGAGCAGTGATGAGTAGGTGAAGACTCAGCAGGTTAGCAGGGGAAGTGAAGGTCACTTGTTCTGTCAACAAAAAGCTCTAATAATGTGTCCATCAGTCAGGGAAACAATTGGATCATGTGTCCCTGACCAAAAGCCATTATGTGCAGACAAGCAGGCCATCCCTCAGTCACCAGGTCTAATTTTTCCAAGTGCCACTGGTCTTTTAGGGTCCCAATTTCTGAGTAAGAACCTCTTTGGCAATACTTTTGTTCTCAGTCACATTTAGGAGTCCCAAAGTTGGGGACAACATTAGGGCAGTCTCAATAGCATCTAAGGCCATCCAAGGTTGTTCTTTATTTCTTATACGAAGGGCTGTTTATCTTTTTAATGCAGCAAAACCTGGAATCCACAGTTTGCAAAGACCTGTAGTGTCCAGGGACCTTTTAAACTTGCTTTGCATTGGTCAGTGGAGGAATATGAAAACACAGTCTCTTTTTAGCTGCATCAACAGGTAGGCCACCAGTCTCTTTACTTATAGCCACGAACAGGTGAAGGGTTTTGTCTTGAGGGGGGGGGCTCCTCTTCTTTTTGTTAGGACAGTCTCTCACCCAGTGCTCTTCTTTTTCAACAGCAAACACTCTGATCTTTAGCCAAAAGCTTTCTTTTTTCTTGTTGCCAGGTACTAAGTTTTCTAGTTTCCCTGACGTTTGTGACCAGCATTTCATTTCTCTTATCTTTTTTAGAAAATTTTCTGGCTCCTTATTTCTTACAGATCATCTCTAAGTGCTAGTATTATTAGCAAGTGTCACTTTGCTAGGTTCTAGTCTTTGTCATTTATCTCTCTTTGCTCCTATTTCTTAACTGCAATGGAGATCTCATATAATGTCTCTCTTTCTATCTATATATATATCTCTTTCTTGTCTTTGCTTACTTTGAATGTTATCTAATTATTACATCTATATTCTGTCACTTAACTTTTTTCATAGTTTACCTCTTTTTACTGTTAACCTATTTCTTTTGAGTCTGCTGAAGCTTTGCTCTCAGTTCTTCTTTGCAGACCTCTATCCTTCATCAGAGCCTGGCAGTTAGACTCGTAGGTGCTCCTTACCTTGTATATCTCCCTCACCGGAGCTTAAAACAGATTCACTGCTAGCAGCTCAGGGCGATGCCTGAGAAGAGAAAACACATGGGGCAGAGAAGGGGGTGCAGCTCTTACATCTGGCTGCACACTGATATCTCAAAATGAACACAATTTTTTCTGTTAACAGTTAACAAGAGACAGGATACAGGGGACAGGGAAATGAGAAGCAACCAGGGAACCTTGTGGCGTCCTCAGATCAGACGCGGCAACCCGCTGAACTCAAGCATACTAGTCAGCGGAGGGAAAGAAACTAACCAGGATTTTCTCAGTAACGGCGAATGGACAGGGAGGAGCCAAGCGCCGAGTCTCCGCCGCGCCACGGCGAAATGTGGGAGTGGCAAACAAACACTGGCAGGGAGGGGGAATTTAACCACTTGTTTTCCGGCATGGCTTGAGCCCCCGGAGGCGGCGGCGTCCGCCACCCCACACACAGGCATCCACGGAGCTCTCTTGGCCAGAGGCAACGGCGGCCTCCCGAGCTTTGGAAACGCAAGGCGCCTGCGCGGCAGGGCGGGGGAACTTCTCTGTGTGCCCCACGGTGGGCGCGCAGACACAAGGGAGTGCGGGCAGACTCCAGGGGGAAGCCAAAGGAGGGACGGCGGCCACAGTTGGCCCCTCCCCAGCTGTGGCAGGCTTCACGGCTATTCCGGGGCGCCAGGCGGGTCTGACAGGCCGCCACACTTACTATCAGCATTTTACAACTCACTCGCAGGGCACAGACAGCCTCCGTTGCTGCTGTGTCTGCAGAACTCAGAACCTCAGCACCACTGCTGCAGCTCTGGATTTCAGAGCTCTTTTGAGCAGCCTGGGGAGGACCGGCCTGGTGGTTTTTTTTTCTCTTTTTTTCCTTTTTTTAAAACCATTGCTGACAAATTCTGTCCTGACGTCAGTCCAAGTCTACAGTCGGCAAAGGGTTAACACACACACACACACACACACAGTCTGTCACGTGACCAAAACACAACCAGCCAAACGCCACTTTCTGACGGGGTCGGATTCCACATTGACTCTTTTTCCTGATAGGGGTGGGATTCCACATCCACTCCCGCTCTGGCAGAGAGAACACTCTCTCTCTCTCCTTCACTCTGCCAGGCAACAGCCAGGTCTTTTTGACTGTTCTGTACCCTGGGCACTCCTTCCAGGGTCTCCCTTGAAACATCTTTTTGGGGTGCAGACTGTGAGGCCATAGACAGCCGTCCTCTCACAGCCACTGCCAGAATAAACCCACAATCTCAGAATACACAAATGCAGCAGTTCCACACTTACACACCCAGCAGATTGTCCCATTTCTAGAATAATAGCAAACACAACAAGAGCAGACACAAGACTTGAGACAAAAAGAAAAAACCAAAAACGGCGGCGACCTCGCGTCGCCCACAGGCAACTTACAGAATCAGATGGCCTTTCCAAGGCCGGCCGGCTTAGACCTTCCACCAAAGTGATGGTCTCTCGGCCTTCAGAAGGGTCCGCCAAGCGTCCTTGGCCCTCCCCTTGTCTTCCTGGGGCGTCCCCCAGGGCGATCGGACGGGGGGCACCAGACACGTCTATCTCTACCCACCCCGCGCTCTCTATTGAGACCTGCCTGGTCTCCAGCTCGGGGAGCACGGTCTCTGGTGCTCGTACTGAGCACAGAGCGTCACGCAAAACCAGAACTGCGATCGCACCAGATACAGATTCAGATGGCCTCTCCAAGGCCCACAGATTGAGACACTCCTGGTCTCCAGAAACAGAACACAGACACCAGACCAAACAGAACAGTAAATCTTACTTCTGAGTGGGTCCAGGACTTCTGGGTGGTCGCGCTGATTCCCGGCCAACGCACCAAATGAAAGAGGCCCCTATCTCAAAAATGTTCTTGGAACAGTCTTCAGTTAGGAGGGGTTGGACTGAGTTCGCTCCAGGAGACCCTTATCTCAGAAATGCTCCTGGAACCGTTCTCACTTGGGAGGGGTCGGACTCTGGGGTGAAGAGTTCAAGAATGTACTCTGAGGTAAAAAGTTCAGGTGTGTTCCGGGAACAACCTCTAGATGGGAGGGGTAAGAGAACTCTGAGTTGGAGAGTTCATGGAGAGTTCAGCTTTTCTTCTTTCAATCCCAGGTTCTCTGGAAGATGAGTCAGTGCTGTTAATTGTTGAGCCCTTTCAGTGGCCCCACCCATCTTTAAATTTTTAGAAGTATATGTGAGGCTGTGTTCATGTACATCATATGCAGACCATAAGAGGGATATAGATTCTCCAGAATCTGACACCCTCTTCGGGAGTGTTTGAAGACAGCTACAATGTACTTCAATCTAATAAATACATACTTAAATTAATAAACATTTTTTAAAAAGGATAAGAAAGAATGAAAGACCATGTAGGCCTGCCATTCTTAACTCTATCTGTCTGTCTGTCTGTCTGTCTGTCTGATCCCCTGGAACTGGAGATGGGCCACCATATAGTTGCTGGTAGTTGATCCCAGGTTCTCTATAAGAGGAGACAATGTTGTTAATTGTTGATCCCTTTCATTGGCCCCACACATGTTTAAATTTTTAGAAGTAAATGTGAGGCTGTGTTTATGTACATCATATGCAGACCATAAGAGGGATATAGATTCTCCAGAATCTGACACCCTCTTCTGGAGTGTCTGAAGACAGCTACAGTGTACTTATATCTAATAAATACATAAATAAATAAATAAATAAACATTTTTTAAAAAGGATAAGAAAGAAAGAAAGACCAGGCAGGCCTGCCATCCATATCTCTGCCTGTCTGTCTGTCTGTCTATCTGATCCCCGGGAACTGGAGATGGGCCACCATATAGTTGCTGGTAGTTGATCCAAGGTTCTCTGGAAGAGGAGACAATGCTCTTAATTGTTGAGCCCTTTCAGTGGCCCCACACTTCTTTAAATATTTAGAAGTATATGTGAGCTGTGTTTAAGTACATCATATTCAGATTATAAGAGGATTTAGATTCTCCAGAATCTGACACCCTCTACTGGAGTGTCTGAAGACAGCTACAGTGTACTTATATATAATAAATAAATAAATATATAAATAAACATTTTTTTAAAAGGATAAGAAAGAAAGTAAGACCAGGCAGGCCTGCCATCCTTATCTCTGTCTGTCTGTCTGTCTGTCTGATCCCCTGGAACTGGAGATGGGCTACCATATAGTTGCTGGTAGTTGATCCCAGGTTCTCTGGAAGAGTAGACAATGCGGTTAATTGTTGAGCCCTATCAGTGGCCCTACCCATCTTTAAATTTTTAGAAGTATATGTGAGGCTGTGTTCATGTACATCATATGCAGACCATAAGAGGGATATAGATTCTCCAGAATCTGAAACCCTCTTCGGGAGTGTTTGAAGACAGCTACAATGTACTTAAATCTAATAAATACATACTTAAATTAATAAACATTTTTTAAAAAGGATAAGAAAGAATGAAAGACCAGGTAGGCCTGCCATTCTTAACTCTATCTGTCTGTATGTCTGTATGTCTGTCTGATCCCCTGGAACTGGAGATGGGCCACCATATAGTTGCTGGTAGTTGATCCCAGGTTCTCTATAAGAGGAGACAATGTTGTTAATTGTTGATCCCTTTCATTGGCCCCACACATCTTTAAATTTTTAGAAGTAAATGTGAGGCTGTGTTTATGTACATCATATGCAGACCATAAGAGGGATATAGATTCTCCAGAATCTGACACCCTCTTCTGGAGTGTCTGAAGACAGCTACAGTGTACTTATATCTAATAAATAAATAAATAAATAAATAAATAAATAAACATTTTTTAAAAGGGATAAGAAAGAAAGAAAAACCAGGCAGGCCTGCCATCCTTGTCTGTCTTTCTCTATGTCTGTCTGTCTTGCCTAGCCCCTTGAGTAGCCTAGCCTAGTCCCTTGCCTTGACTAGCCCAGCCCCTTGCCTAGCCTAGCCTAGCCCAGCCCTGCCTTGCCTAGCCCTGCCTATCCCTGTCTTTAACCAGGCTGGCCTCGAACTCAGAAACTGACTGCCTCTGCCTCCAGAGTGCTCTCATTAAGAGCTGGAGCCATCACTGACTGTTGGGTTTTCTAAGTCTTACATAGGTATGGTCTGTTTCTCAGCTGTGAAACCCTAATTAACACATGTAGTCTGTCCTAGGTCAGCCATAGCTACAGACTGAGGCCTTTTCTAAAACAAAACAAAAGAAAACAAAAAATAGAAATAATAAAATAAATAAATTAAGCAACCACATGATATCTTTTCTTTCTTTCAATGATACTCAGAGCTTGAAGCAGTTCACCCATGAGACCTCAGCTCCGGACATTGAGGCTCTTTCCCTAACAAGTATTATGGCTGAACCTGAGGGGTTCTACTGCTGATTTGGGTCCCCCACTTTAAAAAAATAGTTGTTTTCAAAGGCTGCAGGTTCTTAGCCCTGTTCCTTGTTACAGTTGAGTCACAGCCCTGAAAGTTCAGTGGTAGTTAAAGGCACTGAGAAGGGCTTCCTATAGACATCAAAGACCAAGTCTTTGTTTTTAAAAAGTTAATCTGGATTCCCCCACCCCCTGGCATCCTTAGAATGCCTAGAAAGGAAGGCAGGGACCTGGGCAGAAGGGTGCAAGGCTACTGGTGTTTGTAAGTGGTAACAGAAAGCTTTCTCTTGTTGGTACCCTACCCCAAGTTACACTGTCACTTCTTTTTCCTAGTTGTTGTTTTGTCGGTTTGTATTCTCAACATAGACCCTTTTCCTTCCTAACCTTGGCTGTCCTGAACCTTACTGTCCTTGAACTCAGTGATTTGCCTGTCTTGCTGGGATGAAACTGTGAGCTACCATCCAGAAGGAAGCACCCTGCTGAGGTTAGATTGGGGTCTCTTCCATTTTCCTCTATGAACATGCATATGGCAGGCCTGTTCTTTCTTTTTTACTTTTCCTTTTCTTTTTAAAGATTTATTTATTTATTATATTTAAGTATGCTGTAGCTATCTTCAGACAGTCCAGAAGAGGGTGTCAGATTCTGAAGAATCTAAATCATTCTTATTGTCTGCATATGATGTATATAAACACAGCCTCACATAAACTCAAAAAAAAAAAAGAAAGAAAGAAAGATGTGGCTACAGAGAGGGCTCAACAATTAAGAGCATTGTCTCCTCTTCCAGAGAACCTGTGCTCAATTACCAGTATTATATATGGTGGCCCATCTCCAGTTCCAGGGGATCTAATACTCTGTTCTGGAGTCTGTGGGCACAGCATACACATGCAAAACATTCTTACACAATCATTGAGAGAGGAGAGAGAGGGGTTGAGAGAGAGGGTAGGTAATCATACCTCCTGACGAGTTTGAAGACCTGAGCTTCATCACTCACACAAATAAATAAATGCAAAATATTTTTTTATAAATAAACTCTGCCATTGCCCTTTAAAAATTCCTAGAAAACAAGTTTTATAAGCAACAGTTATATTTACTATATCTAAAGGACAGTCATGAGCATATTCAATAAATAGAAAAAGGCCTGTTAGTCTTAGAAATGGAAAAGACAAACCAAGGAAGGTTTGCAATTACATAATGAGGCAGCTCAGCCCAGCTCTAAGGTTGGAAATAAGACTCGAGAATAGGATACACCTGAAGACAGCCAGCCATTGTTTTTTGTTTTGGAGGCTGAAAGGATACACCTGAAGACAGCCAATGCTGTGTGATGGTGATCTGGTATTTTTTTTTTAATTTTTAAAAACTTTAACACTTTTTATAAAACTTTTATAAAAACTTTTTCTTTCTTTCTTCTTTCCTTTCTTCCTTTCCTCACCCTAGCCCCTACCCTAGCCCTGTCTTTCACCAGGGTGGCCTCGAACTCAGAAACTGACTGCCTCTATCTACAGAGTGCTCTCATTAAGAGCTTGAGCCACCACTGAATGTAGGGTTTTCTAAGCCTTACCTTGCTCTTGGTGTCTATTCTCAGCTGTGAAACCCTAATTAACACAAGTAGGCAGTCCTGGGTCAGCCAGAGCTACAGACTGAGGACTTCTCTAAAAACAAATAAAACAAAACAAAACAACAAATAGAAATAATAAAATACAAAAATTAAGCAAACACAGCATAGCTTTTCTCTCTCTAGGTGGTACACAGAAATTCCAGCAGTTGGCCTGTGACACCTCAGCTCAGTATATGTGAGGCTGTGTTTATGTACATCCTATGCAGACCATAAGAGGGATTTACATTCTCCAGAATCTGACACCCTCCTCTGGAGTGTCTAAAGAAAGCTACAGTGTACTTATATCTAAGAAATACATAAAAAAATAAATAAATAAATAAATAAATAAATAAATAAATATTTTTTAAAAAGGATAAGAAAGAAAGAAAGACCAGGCAGGCCTGCCATCCTTATCTCTGTCTGTCTGTCTGTCTGTCTGTCTGATCCCCTGGAACTGGAGATGGGCCACCTTGTAGGTGCTGGTAGTTGATCCCAGCTTCTCTGGAAGTGGAGACAATGCTGTTAATTGTTGAACCATTTCAGTGGCCCCATCCATTTTTAATTTTTAGAAGTATATGTGAGGCTGTGTTTATGTACATCATATGCAGACCATAAAATGGATTTAGATTCTCCAGAATCTGACACCCTCTTCTGGAGTGTCTGAAGACGGCTACAGTGTACTTATATATAATAAATACATAAATAAATAAATAAATAAAGATTTTTTAAAAAGTATAAGAAATAAAGAAAGACCAGGCAGGCCTCTCTGTCTGTCTGTCTGTCTGATCCACTGGAACTGGAGATGGGCCACCATAAGGTGCTGGTAGTTTATCCCAGGTTCTCTGAAAGAGGAGACAATGCTGTTAATTGTTGAGCCCTCTCAGTGGCCCCACACATCTTTAAATTTTTAGAAGTATATGTGAGGCTGTGTTTATGTACATCATATGCAGACCATAAGAGGGATTTTGATTCTCCAGAATCTGACACCCTCTTCTGGAGTGTCTGAAGACAGCTACAGTGTACTTATATCTAACAAATACATAAATAAATATATAAATAAACATTTTTTAAAAAGGATAAGAAAGAAAGAAAGACCAGGCAGGCCTGCCATCCTTAGCACTGTCTGTATGTCTGTCTGTCTGATCCCCTGGAACTGGAGATGGGCCACCATATAGTTGCTGGTAGTTGATCCCAGGTACTCTGGAAGAGGAGACAATGCTGTTAATTGTTGAGCTTTTAGAGGGGCCCCACCCTTCTTTAAATTTTTAGAAGTATATGTGAGGCTGTGTTTATGTACATCATATGCAGACCATAAGAGGGATTTAGATTCTCCAGAATCTGACACCCTCTTCTGTAGTGTCTGAACAGCTACAGTGTACTTATATCTACTAAATAAATAAATAAAAAAATAAATAAACATTTTTTAAAAAGGATAAGAAAGAAAGAAAGACCAGGCAGGCCTGCCATCCATATCTCTGCCTGTCTGTCTGTCTGTCTATCTGATCCCCGGGAACTGGAGATGGGCCACCATATAGTTGCTGGTAGTTGATCCAAGGTTCTCTGGAAGAGGAGACAATGCTCTTAATTGTTGAGCCCTTTCAGTGGCCCCACACTTCTTTAAATATTTAGAATTATATGTGAGGCTGTGTTTATGTACATTATATTCAGATTATAAGAGGATTTAGATTCTCCAGAATCTGACACCCTCTACTGGAGTGTCTGAAGACAGCTACAGTGTACTTATATGTAATAAATAAATAAATAAATAAACATTTTTTAAAAAGGATAAGAAAGAAAGTAAGACCAGGCAGGCCTGCCATCCTTATCTCTGTCTGTCTGTCTGTCTGTCTGATCCCCTGGAACTGGAGATGGGCCACCATATAGTTGCTGGTAGTTGATCCAAGGTTCTCTGGAAGAGGAGACAATGCTCTTAATTGTTGAGCCCTTTCAGTGGCCCCACACTTCTTTAAATATTTAGAAGTATATGTGAGCTGTGTTTAAGTACATCATATTCAGATTATAAGAGGATTTAGATTCTCCAGAATCTGACACCCTCTACTGGAGTGTTTGAAGACAGCTACAGTGTATTATATATAATAAATATATAAATAAATAAATAAATAAATAAACATGTTTTAAAAAGGATAAGAAAGAAAGTAAGACCAGGCAGGCCTGCCATCCTTATCTCTGTCTGTCTGTCTGTCTGTCTGATCCCCTGGAACTGGAGATGGGCTACCATATAGTTGCTGGTAGTTGATCCCAGGTTCTCTGGAAGAGTAGACAATGCGGTTAAATGTTGAGCCCTATCAGTGGCCCTACCCATCTTTAAATTTTTAGAAGTATATGTGAGGCTGTGTTCATGTACATCATATGCAGACCATAAGAGGGATATAGATTCTCCAGAATCTGACACCCTCTTCGGGAGTGTTTGAAGACAGCTACAATGTACTTAAATCTAATAAATACATACTTAAATTAATAAACATTTTTTAAAAAGGATAAGAAAGAATGAAAGACCATGTAGGCCTGCCATTCTTAACTCTATCTGTCTGTATGTCTGTCTGTCTGTCTGATCCCCTGGAACTGGAGATGGGCCACCATATAGTTGCTGGTAGTTGATCCCAGGTTCTCTATAAGAGGAGACAATGTTGTTAATTGTTGATCCCTTTCATTGGCCCCACACATCTTTAAATTTTTAGAAGTAAATGTGAGGCTGTGTTTATGTACATCATATGCAGACCATAAGAGGGATATAGATTCTCCAGAATCTGACACCCTCTTCTGGAGTGTCTGAAGACAGCTACAGTGTACTTATATCTAATAAATAAATAAATAAATAAATAAATAAATAAATAAATAAACATTTTTTTAAAAGGGATAAGAAAGAAAGAAAAACCAGGCAGGCCTGCCATCCTTGTCTGTCTTTCTCTCTGTCTGTCTGTCTTGCCTAGCCCCTTGAGTAGCCTAGCCTAGTCCCTTGCCTTGACTAGCCCAGCCCCTTGCCTAGCCTAGCCTAGCCCAGCCCTGCCTTGCCTAGCCCTGCCTATCCCTGTCTTTAACCAGGCTGGCCTCGAACTCAGAAACTGACTGCCTCTGCCTCCAGAGTGCTCTCATTAAGAGCTCGAGCCACCACTGACTGTTGGGTTTTCTAAGTCTTACATAGGTATGGTCTGTTTCTCAGCTGTGAAACCCTAATTAACACATGTAGTCTGTCCTAGGTCAGCCATAGCTACAGACTGAGGCCTTTTCTAAAACAAAACAAAAGAAAACAAAAAATAGAAATAATAAAATAAATAAATTAAGCAACCACATGATATCTTTTCTTTCTTTCAATGATACTCAGAGCTTGAAGCAGTTCACCCATGAGACCTCAGCTCCGGACATTGAGGCTCTTTCCCTAACAAGTATTATGGCTGAACCTGAGGGGTTCTACTGCTGATTTGGGTCCCCCACTTTAAAAAAATAGTTGTTTTCAAAGGCTGCAGGTTCTTAGCCCTGTTCCTTGTTACAGTTGAGTCACAGCCCTGAAAGTTCAGTGGTAGTTAAAGGCACTGAGAAGGGCTTCCTATAGACATCAAAGACCAAGTCTTTGTTTTTAAAAAGTTAATCTGGATTCCCCCACCCCCTGGCATCCTTAGAATGCCTAGAAAGGAAGGCAGGGACCTGGGCAGAAGGGTGCAAGGCTACTGGTGTTTGTAAGTGGTAACAGAAAGCTTTCTCTTGTTGGTACCCTACCCCAAGTTACACTGTCACTTCTTTTTCCTAGTTGTTGTTTTGTCGGTTTGTATTCTCAACATAGACCCTTTTCCTTCCTAACCTTGGCTGTCCTGAAACTTACTGTCCTTGAACTCAGTGATTTGCCTGTCTTGCTGGGATGAAACTGTGAGCTACCATCCAGAAGGAAGCACCCTGCTGAGGTTAGATTGGGGTCTCTTCCATTTTCCTCTATGAACATGCATATGGCAGGCCTGTTCTTTCTTTTTTACTTTTCCTTTTCTTTTTAAAGATTTATTTATTTATTATATTTAAGTATGCTGTAGCTATCTTCAGACAGTCCAGAAGAGGGTGTCAGATTCTGAAGAATCTAAATCATTCTTATTGTCTGCATATTATGTATATAAACACAGCCTCACATAAACTCAAAAAAAAAAAGAAAGAAAGAAAGATGTGGCTACAGAGATGGCTCAACAATTAAGAGCATTGTCTCCTCTTCCAGAGAACCTGGGCTCAATTACCAGTATTATATATGGTGGCCCATCTCCAGTTCCAGGGGATCTAATACTCTGTTCTGGAGTCTGTGGGCACAGCATACACATGCAAAACATTCTTACACAATCATTGAGAGAGGAGAGAGAGGGGTTGAGAGAGAGGGTAGGTAATCATACCTCCTGACGAGTTTGAAGACCTGAGCTTCATCACTCACACAAATAAATAAATGCAAAATATTTTTTTATAAATAAACTCTGCCATTGCCCTTTAAAAATTCCTAGAAAACAAGTTTTATAAGCAACAGTTATATTTACTATATCTAAAGGACAGTCATGAGCATATTCAATAAATAGAAAAAGGCCTGTTAGTCTTAGAAATGGAAAAGACAAACCAAGGAAGGTTTGCAATTACATAATGAGGCAGCTCAGCCCAGCTCTAAGGTTGGAAATAAGACTCGAGAATAGGATACACCTGAAGACAGCCAGCCATTGTTTTTTGTTTTGGAGGCTGAAAGGATACACCTGAAGACAGCCAATGCTGTGTGATGGTGATCTGGTATTTTTTTTTTTAATTTTTAAAAACGTTAACACTTTTTATAAAACTTTTATAAAAACTTTTTCTTTCTTTCTTCCTTTCTTCTTTCCTTTCTTCCTTTCCTCACCCTAGCCCCTACCCTAGCCCTGTCTTTCACCAGGGTGGCCTCAAACTCAGAAACTGACTGCCTCTATCTACAGAGTGCTCTCATTAAGAGCTTGAGCCACCACTGAATGTAGGGTTTTCTAAGCCTTACCTTGCTCTTGGTGTCTATTCTCAGCTGTGAAACCCTAATTAACACAAGTAGGCAGTCTTGGGTCAGCCAGAGCTACAGACTGAGGACTTCTCTAAAAACAAATAAAACAAAACAAAACAACAATTAGAAATAATAAAATACAAAAATTAAGCAAACACAGCATAGCTTTTCTCTCTCTAGGTGGTACTCAGAAATTCCAGCAGTTGGCCTGTGACACCTCAGCTCAGTATATGTGAGGCTGTGTTTATGTACATCCTATGCAGACCATAAGAGGGATTTACATTCTCCAGAATCTGACACCCTCCTCTGGAGTGTCTAAAGAAAGCTACAGTGTACTTATATCTAAGAAATACATAAAAAATAAATAAATAAATAAATAAATATTTTTTAAAAAGGATAAGAAAGAAAGAAAGACCAGGCAGGCCTGCCATCCTTATCTCTGTCTGTCTGTCTGTCTGTCTGTCTGATCCCCTGGAACTGGAGATGGGCCACCTTGTAGGTGCTGGTAGTTGATCCCAGCTTCTCTGGAAGAGGAGACAATGCTGTTAATTGTTGAACCATTTCAGTGGCCCCATCCATTTTTAATTTTTAGAAGTATATGTGAGGCTGTGGTTATGTACATCATATGCAGACCATAAGAGGGATTTAGATTCTCCAGAATCTGACACCCTCTTCTGGAGTGTCTGAAGACGGCTACAGTGTACTTATATCTAACAAATACATAAATAAATAAATAAATAAAGATTTTTTAAAAAGTATAAGAAATAAAGAAAGACCAGGCAGGCCTCTCTGTCTGTCTGTCTGTCTGATCCCCTGGAACTGGAGATGGGCCACCATAAGGTGCTGGTAGTTTATCCCAGGTTCTCTGAAAGAGGAGACAATGCTGTTAATTGTTGAGCCCTCTCAGTGGCCCCACACATCTTTAAATTTTTAGAAGTATATGTGAGGCTGTGTTTATGTACATCATATGCAGACCATAAGAGGGATTTTGATTCTCCAGAATCTGACACCCTCTTCTGCAGTGTCTGAAGAAAGCTACAGTGTACTTATATCTAATAAATACATAAATAAATATATAAATAAACATTTTTTAAAAAGGATAAGAAAGAAAGAAAGACCAGGCAGGCCTGCCATCCTTAGCACTGTCTGTATGTCTGTCTGTCTGATCCCATGGAACTGGAGATGGGCCACCATATAGTTGCTGGTAGTTGATCCCAGGTACTCTGGAAGAGGAGACAATGCTGTTAATTGTTGAGCTTTTAGAGTGGCCCCACCCTTCTTTAAATTTTTAGAAGTATATGTGAGGCTGTGTTTATGTACATCATATGCAGACCATAAGAGGGATTTAGATTCTCCAGAATCTGACAACCTCTTCTGTAGTGTCTGAACAGCTACAGTGTACTTATATCTACTAAATACATAAATAAATAAATAAATAAATAAATAAATAAATAAACATTTTTTAAAAAGGATAAGAAAGAAAGAAAGACCAGGCAGGCCTGCCATCCATATCTCTGCCTGTCTGTCTGTCTGTCTATCTGATCCCCGGGAACTGGAGATGGGCCACCATATAGTTGCTGGTAGTTGATCCAAGGTTCTCTGGAAGAGGAGACAATGCTCTTAATTGTTGAGCCCTTTCAGTGGCCCCACACTTCTTTAAATATTTAGAAGTATATGTGAGGCTGTGTTTATGTACATCATATTCAGATTATAAGAGGATTTAGATTCTCCAGAGTCTGACACCCTCTACTGGAGTGTCTGAAGACAGCTACAGTGTACTTATATGTAATAAATAAATAAATAAATAAACATTTTTTAAAAAGGATAAGAAACAAAGTAAGACCAGGCAGGCCTACCATCCTTATCTCTGTCTGTCTGTCTGTCTGTCTGATCCCCTGGAACTGGAGATGGGCCACCATATAGTTGCTGGTAGTTGATCCAAGGTTCTCTGGAAGAGGAGACAATGCTCTTAATTGTCGAGCCCTTTCAGTGGCCCCACACTTCTTTAAATATTTAGAAGTATATATGAGCTGTGTTTAAGTACATCATATTCAGATTATAAGAGGATTTAGATTCTCCAGAATCTGACACCCTCTACTGGAGTGTCTGAAGACAGCTACAGTGTACTTATATATAATAAATAAATAAATAAATAAATAAATAAATAAATAAATAAACATTTTTTAAAAAGGATAAGAAAGAAAGTAAGACCAGGCAGGCCTGCCATCCTTATCTCTGTCTGTCTGTCTGTCTGTCTGATCCCCTGGAACTGGAGATGGGCTACCATATAGTTGCTGGTAGTTGATCCCAGGTTCTCTGGAAGAGGAGACAATGCGGTTAATTGTTGAGCCCTATCAGTGGCCCTACCCATCTTTAAATTTTTAGAAGTGTATGTGAGGCTGTGTTTATGTACATCATATGCAGACCAGAAAAGGGATTTAGATTCATCAGAATCTGACACCCTCTTCTGGAGTGTCTGAAGACAGCTACAGTGTACTTATATCTAATAAATACATAAATAAATACAATATTTTAAAAAGGATAAGAAAGAAAGAAAGACCATGCAGTCCTGCCATACTTATCCTTGTCTGTCTGTCTGTCTGTCTGATCCCCTGGGAGTGGAGATGGGCCACCATATAGTTGCAGGTAGTTGATCCCAGGTTCTCTGTAAGAGGAGACAATGCAGTTAATTGCTGAGCCCTTTCAGTGGCCCCCCTCCCATCTTTAAATTTTAAGAAGTAAACGTGAGGCTGTGTTTATGTACATCATATGCAGACCATAAGAGGGAATTAGATTCTCCAGAATCTGACAACTTCTTCTGGAGTGTCTAAAGACGGCTACAGTGTACTTATATCTAATAAACATATAAATAAATAAATAAACATTTTTTAAAAAGGATAAGAAAGAAAGAAAGACCAGGCAGGCCTGCCATCCTTATCTCTGTCAGTATGTCTGTCTGTCAGTCTGTATGATCCCTTAAAACTGGAGATGGGCCACCATATATTTGCTGTTAGTTGATCCCAGGTTCTCTGGAAGAGGAGACAATGCTGTTAATTGTTGATCCCTTTCAGTGGCTCCACCTATCTTTAAATTTTTAGAAGTATATGTTAGGCTGTGTTTATGTACATCATATGCAGACCATAAGAGGGATTTAGATTCTCCAGAATCTGACACCCTCTTCTGGAGTGTCTGAAGACAACTATAGTGTACTTATATCTAATAAATACATATATAAATAAATATAAATAAATACATAAACATTATTTTAAAGGATAAGAAAGAAAGAAAGACCAGGCAGGCCTGCCATCCTAATCTCTGTCTGTCTGTCTGTCTGTCTGATACCCTGGAACTGGAGATGGGCCACCTTGTAGTTGCTGGTAGTTGATCCCAGGTTCTCTGGAAGAGGAGACTATGCTGTTAATTGTTGAGCCCTTTCAGTGGCCCCACCCATTTTTAATTTTTAGAAGTATATGTGATGCTGTGTTTATGTACATCATATTCAGACCATAAGAGGGATTTAGATGCTCTAGAATCTGTCACCCTCTTCTGGAGTGTCTGAAGACGGCTACAGTGTACTTATATCTAATAAATACATAAATAAATAAATAAATAAATAAACATTTTTTAAAAAGTATAAGAAAGAAAGTAAGACCAGGCAGGCCTGCCATCCTTATCTCTGTCTCTCTGTCTGTCTGTCTGTCTGATCCACTGGAACTGGAGATGGGCCACGATAAGGTGCTGGTAGTTTATCCCAGGTTCTCTGAAAGAGGAGACAATGCTGTTAATTGGTGAGCCCTCTCAGTGGCCCCACACATCTTTAAATTTTTAGAAGTATATGTGAGGCTGTGTTTATGTACATCATATGCAGACCATAAGAAGGATTTAGATTCTCCAGAATCTGACACCATCTTCTGAAGTGTCAGAAGACAGCTACAGTGTACTTATATCTAATAAATACATAAATAAATATATAAATAAACATTTTTTTAAAAAGGATAAGAAAGAAAGAAAGACCAGGCAGGCCTGCCATCCTTATCACTGTCTGTATGTCTGTCTGTCTGATCCCCTGGAACTGGAGCTGGGCCACCATATAATTGCTGGTAGTTGATCTCACGTACTCTGGAAGAGGAGACAATGCTATTAATTGTTGAGCTTTTAGAGTGGCCCCACCCTTCTTTAAATTTTTAGAAGTATATGTGAGGCTGTGTTTATGTACATCATATGCAGACCATAAGAGGGATTTAGATTCTCCAGAATCTGACACCCTCTTCTGGAGTGTCTGAACAGCTACAGTGTACTTGTATCTAATAAATACATAAATAAATAAATAAATAAATAAATAAATAAATAAATAAATAAATAAATATTTTTTAAAAAGGATAAGAAAGAAAGAAAGAAAGACCAGGCTGGCCTGCCATCCTTATCCTTGTCTGTCTGTCTGTCTGTCTGATCCCCTGGGAGTGGAAATGGGCCACCATATAGTTGCAGGTAGTTGATCACAGGTTCTCTGTAAGAGGAGACAATGCTGTTAATTGCTGAGCCCTTTCAGTGGCCACCCCCACCTTTATATTTTAAGAAGTAAATGTGAAGCTGTGTTTATGTACATCATATGCAGACCATAAGAGGGATTTAGATTCTCCAGAATCTGACACCATCTTCTGGAGTGTCTGAAGACGGCTACAGTGTACTTATATGTAATAAAAATATAAATAAATAAATAAACATTTTTTTAAAAAGGATAAGAAAGAAAGAAAGACCAGGCAGGCCTGCCATCCTTATCTCTGTCAGACTGTCTGTCTGTCTGATCCCCTGGAACTGGAGATGGGCCACCATATAGTTGCTGGTAGTTGTTCCCAGGTACTCTGGAAGAGGAGACAATGCTGTTAATTGTTGAGCTTTTAGAGTGGCCCCACCCTTCTTTAAATTTTTAGAAGTATATGTGAGGCTGTGTTTATGTACATCATATGCAGACCATAAGAGGGATTTAGATTCTCCAGAATCTGACACCCTCTTCTGTAGTGTCTGAACAGCTACAGTGTACATATATCTACTAAATACATAAATAAATAAATAAATAAATAAATAAATAAATAAATAAATAAATAAACATTTTTTAAAAAGGATAAGAAAGAAAGAAAGACCAGGCAGTCCTGCCATCCATATCTCTGCCTGTCTGTCTGTCTGTCTATCTGATCCCCGGGAACTGGAGATGGGCCACCATATAGTTGCTGGTAGTTGATCCAAGGTTCTCTGGAAGAGGAGACAATGCTCTTAATTGTTGAGCCCTTTCAGTGGCCCCACACTTCTTTAAATATTTAGAAGTATATGTGAGGCTGTGTTTATGTACATCATATTCAGATTATAAGAGGATTTAGATTCTCCAGAATCTGACACCCTCTACTGGAGTGTCTGAAGACAGCTACAGTGTACTTATATGTAATAAATAAATAAATAAATAAACATTTTTTAAAAAGGATAAGAAAGAAAGTAAGACCAGGCAGGCCTGCCATCCTTATCTCTGTCTGTCTGTCTGTCTGTCTGATCCCCTGGAACTGGAGATGGGCCACCATATAGTTGCTGGTAGTTGATCCAAGGTTCTCTGGAAGAGGAGACAATGCTCTTAATTGTAGAAACCTTTCAGTGGCCCCACACTTCTTTAAATATTTAGAAATATATGTGAGCTGTGTTTAAGTACATCATATTCAGATTATAAGAGGATTTAGATTCTCCAGAATCTGACACCCTCTACTGGAGTGTCTGAAGACAGCTACAGTGTACTTATATGTAATAAATAAATAAATAAATAAATAAATAAATAAATAAATAAATAAATGAATAAACATTTTTTAAAAAGGATAGAAAGAAAGTAAGACCAGGCAGGCCTGCCATCCTTATTTCTGTCTGTCTGTCTGTCTGTCTGTCTGATCCCCTGGAACTGGAGATGGGCTACCATATAGTTGCTGGTAGTTGATCCCAGGTTCTCTGGAAGAGGAGACAATGCTGTTAATTGTTGAGCCCTATCAGTGGCCCTACCCATCTTTAAATTTTTAGAAGTGTATGTGAGGCTGTGTTTATGTACATCATATGCAGACCAGAAGAGGGATTTAGATCATCAGAATCTGACACCCTCTTCTGGGGTGTCTGAAGACAGCTACAGTGTACTTATATCTAATAAATACATAATTAAATACAATTTTTTTAAAAAGGATAAGAAAGAAAGAAAGACCAGGCAGGCCTGCCATACTTATCCTTGTCTGTCTGTCTGTCTGTCTGATCCCCTGGGAGTGGAGATGGGCCACCATATAGTTGCAGGTAGTTGATCCAAGGTTCTCTAAAAGAGGAGACAATGCTGTTAATTTCTGAGCCCTTTCAGTGCCCCCCCCACCTTTAAATTTTAAGAAGTAAACGTGAGCCTGTGTTTATGTACATCATATGCAGACCATAAGAGGGATTTTGATTCTCCAGAATCTGACACCTTCTTCTGGAGTGTCTGAAGACGGCTACAGTGTACCTATATCTAATAAACATATAAATAAATAAATAAACATTTTTTAAAAAGGATGAGAAAGAAAGAAAGACCAGGCAGGCCTGCCATCCTTATTTCTGTCAGTCTATCTGTCTGTCAGTCTGTCTGATCCCTTGGAACTGGAGATGGGCCACCATATAGTTGCTGTTAGTTGATCCTAGGTTCTCTGGAAGAGGAGACAATGCTGTTAATTGTTGAGCCCTTTCAGTGGCTCCACATATCTTTAAATTTTTAGAAGTATATGTTAGGCTGTGTTTATGTACATCATATGCAGACCATAAGAGGGATTTAGATTCTCCAGAATCTGACACCCTCTTCTGGAGAGTCTGAAGACAACTACAGTGTACTTATATCTAATAAATACATATATAAATAAATATAAATAAATAAATAAACATTATTTTAAAAGAATAAGAAAGAAAGAAAGACCAGGCAGGCCTGCCATCCTAATCTCTGTCTGTCTGTCTGTCTGTCTGATCACCTGGAACTGGAGATGGGCCACCATAAGGTGCTGGTAGTTTATCCCAGGTTCTCTGAAAGAGGAGACAATGCTGTTAATTGTTGAGCGCTTTCAGTGGCCCCACACAGCTTTAAATTTTTAGAAGTATATGTGAGGATGTGTTTATGTACATCATATGCAGACCATAAAAGGGATTTAGATTCTCCAGAATCTGACACCCTCTTCTGGAGTGTCTGAAGACAGCTACGGTGTACTTATATCTAATAAATACATAAATAAATATATAAATAAACATTTTTTTAAAAAGGATAATAAAGAAAGAAAGACCAGGCAGGCCTGCCATCCTTATCACTGTCTGTATGTCTGTCTGTCTGATCCTCTGGAACTGGAGATGGGCCACCATATAGTTGCTGGTAGTTGATCCCAGGTCCTCTGGAAGAGGAGACAATGCTGTTAATTGTTGAGCTTTTAGAGTGGCCCCACCCTTCTTTAAATTTTTAGAAGTATATGTGAGGCTGTGTTTATGTACATCATATGCAGACCATAAGAGGGATTTAGATTCTCCAGAATCTGACACCCTCTTCTGGAGTGTCTGAACAGCTACAGTGTACTTATATCTAATAATAAATAAATAAATAAATAAATAAATAAATAAATAAATAAATAAACGAACATTTTTTAAAAAAAAAGGATAAGAAAGAAAGAAAGACCAGGCAGGCCTGCCATCCTTATCACTGTCTGTCTGTCTTTCTGTCTGATCCCCTGGAACTGGAGATGGGCCACCTTTTAGGTGCTGGTAGTTGATCCCAGGTTCTCTGGAAGAGGAGACAATGCTGTAAATTGTTGAGTCCTTTCAGTGGCCCCACCTATTTATAATTTTTAGAAGTATATGTGAGGCTGTGTTTATGTACATCATATTCAGACCATAAGAGGGATTTAGATTCTCTAGAATCTGACACCCTCTTCTGGAGTGTCTGAAGACGGCTACAGTGTACTTATATCTAATAAATAAATAAATAAATAAATAAATAAATAAATAAAACATAAACATTTTTTTAAAATATAAGAAATAAAGAAAGACCAGGCAGGCCTGCCATCCATATCTCTGTCTCTCTGTCTGTCTGTCTGTCTGATCCCCTGGAACTGGAGGTGGGCCACCATAAGGTGCTGGTAGTTTATCCCAGGTTCTCTGAAAGAGGAGACAATGCTATTAATTGTTGAGCCCTCTCAGTGGCCCCACACATCTTTAAATTTTTAGAAGTATATGCAAGGCTGTGTTTATGTACCGAATATGCAGAACATAAGAGGGATTTAGATTCTCCAGAATCTGACACCCTCTTCTGGAGTGTCTGAAGACAGCTACAGTGTACATATATCTAAAAAATACATACATAAATATATAAATAAACATTTTTTTAAAAGGATAAGAAAGAAAGAAAGACCAGGCAGGCCTGCCATCCTTATCACTGTCTGTATGTCTGTCTGTCTGATCCCCTGGAACTGGAGATGGGCCACCATATAGTTGCTGGTAGTTGATCCCAGGTACTCTGGAAGAGGAGACAATGCTGTTAATTGTTGAGCTTTTAGAGTGGCCCCACCCTTCTTTAAAATTTTAGAAGTATATGTGAGGCTGTGTTTATGTACATCATATGCAGACCATAAGAGGGATTTAGATTCTCCAGAATCTGACACCCTCTTCTGGAGTGTCTGAACAGCTACAGTGTACTTATATCTAATAAATAAATAAATAAATAAATAAATAAATAAATAAATAAATAAATAAACGAACATTTTTTTAAAAAACGGATAAGAAAGAAAGAAAGACCAGGCAGGCCTGCCATCCTTATCACTGTCTGTCTGTCTGTCTGTCTGATCCCCTGAAACTGGAGATGGGCCACCTTTTAGGTGCTGGTAGTTGATCCCAGGTTCTCTGGAAGAGGAGACAATGCTGTTAATTGTTGAGTCCTTTCAGTGGCCCCACCTATTTATAATTTTTAGACTTATATGTGAGGCTGTGTTTATGTACATCATATTCAGACCATAAGAGGGATTTAGATTCTCTAGAATCTGACACCCTCTTCTGGAGTGTCTGAAGACGGCTACAGTGTACTTATATCTAATAAATAAATAAATAAATAAATAAATAAACAATTTTTAAAAAGTATAAGAAATAAAGAAAGACCAGGCAGGCCTGCCATCCTTATCTCTGTCTCTCTGTCTGTCTCTCTGTCTGTCTGATCCACTGGAACTGGAGATGGGCCACCATAAGGTGCTGGTAGTTTATCCCAGGTTCTCTGAAAGAGGAGACAATGCTGTTAATTGTTGAGCCCTCTCAGTGGCCCCACACATCTTTAAATTTTTAGAAGTATATGCGAGGCTGTGTTTATGTACATCATATGCAGACCATAAGAGGGATTTAGATTCTCCAGAATCTGACACCCTCTTCTGGAGTGTCTGAAAGCAGCTACAGTGTACATATATCTAATAAATACATAAATAAATATATAAATAAACATTTTTTTAAAAAGGATAAGAAAGAAAGAAAGACCAGGCAGGCCTGCCATCCTTATCACTGTCTGTATGTCTGTCTGTCTGATCCCCTGGAACTGGAGATGGGCCACCATATAGTTGCTGGTAGTTGATCCCAGGTACTCTGGAAGAGGAGACAATGCTGTTAATTGTTGAGCTTTTAGAGTGGCCCCACCCTTCTATAAATTTTTAGAAGTATATGTGAGGCTGTGTTTATGTACATCATATGCAGACCATAAGAGGGATATAGATTCTCCAGAATCTGACACCCTCTTCTGGAGTGTCTGAACAGCTACAGTGTACTTATATCTAATAATAAATAAATAAATAAATAAATAAATAAATAAATAAATAAATAAATAAATAAACGAACATTTTTTTAAAAAAAGGATAAGAAAGAAAGAAAGACCAGGCAGGCCTGCCATCCTTATCACTGTCTGTCTGTCTTTCTGTCTGATCCCCTGGAACTGGAGATGGGCCACCTTTTAGGTGCTGGTAGTTGATCCCAGGTTCTCTGGTTGAGGAGACAATGCTGTAAATTGTTGAGTCCTTTCAGTGGCCCCACCTATTTATAATTTTTAGAAGTATATGTGAGGCTGTGTTTATGTACATCATATTCAGACCATAAGAGGGATTTAGATTCTCTAGAATCTGACACCCTCTTCTGGAGTGTCTGAAGACGGCTACAGTGTACTTATATCTAATAAATACATAAATAAATAAATAAATAAATAAATAAAATATAAACATTTTTTTAAATTTAAGAAATAAAGAAAGACCAGGCAGGCCTGCCATCCATATCTCTGTCTCTCTGTCTGTCTGTCTGTCTGATCCCCTGGAACTGGAGATGGGCCAACGTAAGGTGCTGGTAGTTTATCCCAGGTTCTCTGAAAGAGGAGACAATGCTGTTAATTGTTGAGCCCTCTCAGTGGCCCCACACATCTTTAAATTTTTAGAAGTATATGCAAGGCTGTGTTTATGTACCGAATATGCAGACCATAAGAGGGATTTAGATTATCCAGAATCTGACACCCTCTTCTGGAGTGTCTGAAGACAGCTACAGTGTACATATATCTAATAAATACATACATAAATATATAAATAAACATTTTTTAAAATGATAAGAAAGAAAGAAAGACCAGGCAGGCCTGCCATCCTTATCACTGTCTGTATGTCTGTCTGTCTGATCCCCTGGAACTGGAGATGGGCCACCATATAGTTGCTGGTAGTTGATCCCAGGTACTCTGGAAGAGGAGACAATGCTGTTAATTGTTGAGCTTTTAGAGTGGCCCCACCCTTCTTTAAATTTTTAGAGGTATATGTGAGGCTGTGTTTATGTACATCATATGCAGACCATAAGAGGGATTTAGATTCTCCAGAATCTGACACCCTATTCTGGAGTATCTGAACAGCTACAGTGTACTTATATCTAATAAATAAATAAATAAATAAATAAATAAATAAATAAATAAACAAACGAACATTTTTTTAAAAAAAGGATAAGAAAGAAAGAAAGACCAGGCAGGCCTGCCATCCTTATCACTGACTGTCTGTCTGTCTGTCTGATCCCCTGGAACTGTAGATGGGCCACCTTTTAGGTGCTGGTAGTTGATCCCAGGTTCTCTGGAAGAGGAGACAATGCTGTTAATTGTTGAGTCCTTTCAGTGGCCCCACCTATTTATAATTTTTAGACGTATATGTGAGGCTTTGTTTATGTACATCATATTCAGACCATAAGAGGGATTTAGATTCTCTAGAATCTGACACCCTCTTCTGGAGTGTCTGAAGACGGCTACAGTGTACTTATATCTAATTAATAAATAAATAAATAAATAAATAAATAAATAAATAAATAAATAAACAATTTTTAAAAAATATAAGAAATAAAGAAAGACCAGGCAGGCCTGCCATCCTTATCTCTGTCTCTCTGTCTGTCTCTCTGTCTGTCTGATCCACTGGAACTGGAGATGGGCCACCATAAGGTGCTGGTAGTTTATTCCAGGTTCTCTGAAAGAGGAGACAATGCTGTTAATTGTTGATCCCTCTCAGTGGCCCCACACATCTTTAAATTTTTAGAAGTATATGCGAGGCTGTGTTTATGTACATCATATGCAGACCATAACAGGGATTTAGATTCTCCAGAATCTGACACCCTCTTCTGGAGTGTCTGAAAGCAGCTACAGTGTACATATATCTAATAAATACATAAATAAATATATAAATAAACATTTTTTTAAAAAGGATAAGAAAGAAAGAAAGACCAGGCAGGCCTTCCATCCTTATCACTGTCTGTATGTCTCTCTGTCTGATCCCCTGGAACTGGAGATGGGCCACCATATAGTTGCTGGTAGTTGATCCCAGGTACTCTGGAAGAGGAGGCAATGCTGTTAATTGTTGAGCTTTTAGAGTGGCCCCACCCTTCTTTAAATTTTTAGAAGTATATGTGAGGCTGTGTTTATGTACATCATATGCATACCATAAGTGGTATTTAGATTCTCCAGAATATGACACCCTCTTCTGGAGTGTCTGAACAGCTACATTGTACTTATATTTAATAATAAATAAATAAATAAATAAATAAATAAATAAATAAATAAACATTTTTTTAAAAAAAGGATAAGAAAGAAAGACCAGGCAGGCCTGCCATCCTTATCACTGTCTGTCTCTCTGTCTGTCTGATCCCCTGGAACTGGAGATGGGCCACCTTTTAGGTGCTGGTAGTTGATCCCAGGTTCTCTGGAAGAGGAGACAATGCTGTTAATTGTTGAGTGCTTTCAGTGGCCCCACATATTTATAATTTTTAGAAGTATATGTGAGGCTGTGTTTATGTACATCATATTCAGACCATAAGAGGGATTTAGATTCTCTAGAATCTGACACCCTCTTCTGGAGTCTGAAGACGGCTACAGTGTACTTATATCTAATAAATAAATAAATAAATAAATAAATAAATAAATAAATAAACAAACATTTTTTAAAAAGTATAAGAAATAAAGAAAGACCAGGCAGGCCTGCCATCCTTATCTCTGTCTCTCTGTCTGTCTGTCTGTCTGTCTGATCCACTGGAACTGGAGATGGGCCACCATAAGGTGCTGGTAGTTTATCCCAGGTTTCTGAAAGAGGAGACAATGCTGTTACTTGTTGAGCCCTCTCATTGGCCCCACACATCTTTAAATTTTTAGAAGTATATGTGAGGCTGTATTTATGTACATCATATGCAGACCATAAGAGGGATTTAGATTCTCCAGAATCTGACACCCTCTTCTGGGGTGTCTGAAGACAGCTACAGTGTACTTATATCTAATAAATACATAAATAAATATATAAATAAACATTTTTTTGAAAAGGATAAGAAAGAAAGAATGACCAGGCAGGCCTGTCATCCTTATCACTGTCTGTATGTCTGTCTGTCTGATCCCCTGGAACTGGAGATGGGCCACCATATAGTTGCTGGTAGCTGAACCCAAGTACTCTGGAAGAGGAGACAATGCTGTTAATTGTTGAGCTTTTAGAGTGCTCCAACCCTTCTTTAAATTTTTAGAATTATATGTGAGGCTGTGTTTACGTACATCATATGCAGACCATAAGAGGGATTTAGATTCTCCAGAATCTGACACCCTCTTCTGGAGTGTCTGAACAGCTACAGTGTACTTATATCTAATAATAAATAAATAAATAAATAAATAAATAAATAAATAAATAAACATTTTTTTAAAAAAATGATAAGAAAGAAAGAAAGACCAGGCAGGCCTGCCATCCTTATCACTGTCTGTCTGTCTGTCTGTCTGATCCCCTGGAACTGTAGATGGGCCACCTTTTAGGTGCTGGTAGTTGATCCCAGGTTCTCTGGAAGAGGAGACAATGCTGTTAATTGTTGAGTCCTTTCAGTGGCCCCACCTATTTATAATTTTTAGACGTATATGTGAGGCTGTGTTTATGTACATCATATTCAGACCATAAGAGGGATTTAGATTCTCTAGAATCTGACACACTCTTCTGGAGTGTCTGAAACGGCTACAATGTACTTATATCTAATAAATAAATAAATAAATAAATAAATAAATAAATAAACATTTTTTTAAAAGTATAAGAAATAAAGAAAGACCAGGCAGACCTGCCATCCTTATCTCTGTCTCTCTGTCTGTCTGTCTGTCTGTCTGATCCACTGGAACTGGAGATGGGCCAACATAAGGTGCTGGTAGTTTATCCCAGGTTCTCTGAAAGAGGAGACAATGCTGTTAATTGTTGAGCCCTCTCAGTGGCCCCACACATCTTTAAATTTTTAGAAGTATATGTGAGGCTCTGTTTATGTACATCATATGCAGACCATAAGAGGATTTAGATTCTCCAGAATCTGACACCCTCTTCTGGAGTGTCTGAAGACAGCTACAGTGTACTAATATCTAATAAATACATAAATAAATAAATAAATAAACATTTTTTTAAAAAGGATAAAAAAGAAACAAAGACTAGGCAGGCCTGCCATCCTTATCACTGTCTGTATGTCTGTCTGTCTGATCCCCTGGAACTGGAGATGGGCCACCATATAGTTGCTGGTAGTTGATCCCAGGTTCTCTGGAAGAGGAGTCAGTGCTGTTAATTGTTGAGCCCTTTCAGTGGCCCCACCCATCTTTAAATTTTTAGAAGTATATGTGAGGCTGTGTTCATATACATCATATGCAGACCATAAGAGGGATATAGATTCTCCAGAATCTGACACCCTCTTCGGGAGTGTTTGAAGACAGCTACAGTGTACTTATATCTAATAAATACATACTTAAATTAATAAACATTTTTTTAAAAGGATAAGAAAGAAGGAAAGACAAGGTAGGCCTGCCATCCTTAACTCTATCTGTCTGTATGTCTGTCTGTCTGTCTGATCCCCTGGAACTGGAGATGGGACACCATATAGTTGCTGGTAGTTGATCCCAGGTTCTCTATAAGAGGAGACAATGCTGTTAATTGTTGATCCCTTTCATTGGACCCACACATCTTTAAATTTTTAGATGCAAATGTGAGGCTGTGTGTATGTACATCATATGCAGACCATAAGAGGGATATAGATTCTCCAGAATCTGACACCCTCTTCTGGAGTGTCTGAAGACAGCTACAGTGTAAGTATATCTAATAAGTAATAAATAAATAAATAAATAAACAAACATTTTTTAAAAGGGATAAGAAAGAAAGAAAAACCAGGCAGGCCTGCCATCTTTGTCTGTCTTTCTCTCTGTCTGTCTGTCTTGCCTAGCCCCTTGAGTAGCCTAGCCTAGTCCCTTGCCTTGACTAGCCCAGCCCCTTGCCTAGCCTAGCCTAGCCCAGCCCTGCCTTGCCTAGCCCTGCCTATCCCTGTCTTTAACCAGGCTGGCCTCGAACTCAGAAACTGACTGCCTTGCCTCCAGAGTGCTCTCATCAAGAGCTCAAGCCACCACTGACTGTTGGGTTTTCTAAGTCTTACATAGGTATGGTCTGTTTCTCAGCTGTGAAACCCTAATTAACACGTGTAGTCTGTCCTAGGTCAGCCATAGCTACAGACTGAGGCCTTTTCTAAAACAAAACAAAAGAAAACAAAAAATAGAAATAATAAAATAAATAAATTAAGCAACCACATGATATCTTTTCTTTCTTTCAATGATACTCAGAGCTTGAAGCAGTTCACCCATGAGACCTCAGCTCCGGACATTGAGGCTCTTTCCCTAACAAGTATTATGGCTGAACCTGAGGGGTTCTACTGCTGATTTGTGTCCCCCACTTTAAAAAAATAGATGTTTTCAAAGGCTGCAGGTTCTTATCCCTGTTCCTTGTTACAGTTGAGTCACAGCCCTGAAAGTTCAGTGGTAGTTAAAGGCACTGAGAAGGGCTTCCTATAGACATCAAAGACCAAGTCTTTGTTTTTAAAAAGTTAATCTGGATTCCCCCACACCCTGGCATCCTTAGAATTCCTAGAAAGGAAGGCAGGGACCTGGGCAGAAGGGTGCAAGGCTACTGGTGTTTGTAAGTGGTAACAGAAAGCTTTCTCTTGTTGGTACCCTACCCCGTTACACTGTCACTTCTTTTTCCTAGTAATTGTTTTGTCGGTTTGTATTCTCAACATAGACCCTTTTCCTTCCTAACCTTGGCTGTCCTGAACCTTACTGTCCTTGAACTCAGTGATTTGCCTGTCTTGCTGGGATGAAACTGTGAGCTACCATCCAGAAGGAAGCACCCTGCTGAGGTTAGATTGGGGTCTCTTCCATTTTCCTCTATGAACATGCATATGGCAGGCCTGATCTTTCTTTTTTACTTTTCCTTTTCTTTTTAAAGATTTATTTATTTATTATATTTAAGTATGCTGTAGCTATCTTCAGACAGTCCAGAAGAGGGTGTCAGATTCTGAAGAATCTAAATCATTCTTATTGTCTGCATATGATGTATATAAACACAGCCTCACATATACTCAAAAAAAAAAAAAAAAAAGAAAGATGTGGCTACAGAGAGGGCTCAACAATTAAGAGCATTGTCTCCTCTTCCAGAGAACCTGTGCTCAATTACCAGTATTATATATGGTGGCCCATCTCCAGTTCCAGGGGATCTAATACTCTGTTCTGGAGTCTGTGGGCACAGCATACACATGCAAAACATTCTTACACAATCATTGAGAGAGGAGAGAGAGGGGTTGAGAGAGAGGGGAGGTAATCATACCTCCTGACGAGTTTGAAGACCTGAGCTTCATCACTCACACAAATAAATAAATGCAAAATATTTTTTTTATAAATAAACTCTGCCATTGCCCTTTAAAAATTCCTAGAAAACAAGTTTTATAAGCAACAGTTATATTTACTATATCTAAAGGACAGTCATGAGCATATTCAATAAATAGAAAAAGGCCTGTTAGTCTTAGAAATGGAAAAGACAAACCAAGGAAGGTTTGCAATTACATAATGAGGCAGCTCAGCCCAGCTCTAAGGTTGGAAATAAGACTCGAGAATAGGATACACCTGAAGACAGCCAGCCATTGATTTTTGTTTTGGAGGCTGAAAGGATACACCTGAAGACAGCCAATGCTGTGTGATGGTGATCTGGTATTTTTTTTTTTAATTTTTAAAAACTTTAAAACTTTTTATAAAACTTTTATAAAAACTTTTTATTATAAACTTTCCTTTCTTTCTTTCCTCACCCTAGCCCCTACCCTAGCCCTGTCTTTCACCAGGGTGGCCTCAAACTCAGAAACTGACTGCCTCTGCCTACAGAGTGCTCTCATTAAGAGCTTGAGCCACCACTGAATGTAGGGTTTTCTAAGCCTTACCTTGCTCTTGGTGTCTGTTCTCAGCTGTGAAACCCTAATTAACACAAGTAGGCAGTCCTGGGTCAGCCAGAGCTACAGACTGAGGACTTCTCTAAAAACAAATAAAATAAAACAAAACAACAAATAGAAATAATAAAATACATAAATTAAGCAACCACAGCATAGCTTTTCTCTATCTAGGTGGTACTCAGAAATTCCAGAAGTTGGCCTGTGACACCTCAGCTCAGTATATGTGAGGCTGTGTTTATGTACATCATATGCAGACCAGAAGAGGGATTTACATTCTCCAGAATCTGACACCGTCCTCTGGAGTGTCTAAAGAAAGCTACAGTGTACTTATATCTAAGAAATACATAAATAAATAAATAAATAAATAAATAAATAAATAAATAAATATTTTTTAAAAAGGATAAGAAAGAAAGTAAGACCAGGCAGGCCTGCCATCCTTATCTCTGTCTGCCTGTCTGTCTGATCCCCTGGAACTGGAGATGGACAACCTTGTAGGTGCTGGTAGTTGATCCCACGTTCTCTGGAAGAGGAGACAATGCTGTTAATTGTTGAGCCCTTTCAGTGTCCCCACTCATTTTTAATTTTTAGAAGTATATGTGAGGCTGTGTTTATGTACATCATATTCAAATCATAAGAGGGATTTAGATTCTCCAGAATCTGACACCCTCTTCTGGAGTGTCTGAAGACGGCTACAGTGTACTTATATCTAATAAATAAATAAATAAATAAATAAATAAATAAATAAATAAACATTTTTTAAAAAGTATAAGAAATAAAGAAAGACCAGGCAGGCCTTCCATCCTTATCTCTGTCTCTCTGTCTGTCTGTCTGTCTGATCCACTGGAACTGGAGATGGGCCACCATAAGGTGCTGGTAGTTTATCCCAGGTTCTCTGAAAGAGGAGACAATGTTGTTAATTGTTGAGCCCTCTCACTGTCCCCACACATCTTTAAATTTTTAGAAGTATATGTGAGGCCTTGTTTATGTACATCATATGAAGACCATAAGAGGGATTTAGATTCTCCACAATCTGACACCCTCTTCTGGAGTGTCTGAAGACAGCTACAGTGTACTTATATCTAATAAATACATAAATAAATAAATAAATAAACAAACATTTTTTTAAAAAGGATAAGAAAGAAAGAAAGACCAGGCAGGCCTGCCATCCTTATCACTGTCTGTATGTCTGTCTGTCTGATCCCCTGGAACTGGAGATGGGCCACCATATAGTTGCTGGTAGTTGATCCCAGGTACTCTGGAAGAGGAGACAATGCTGTTAATTGTTGAGCTTTTAGAGTGGCCCCACCCTTCTTTAAATTTTTAGAAGTATATGTGAGGCTGTGTTTATGTACATCATATGCAGACCATAAGAGGGATATAGATTCTCCAGAATCTGACACCCTCTTCTGGAGTGTCTGAAGATAGCTACAGTGTAAGTATATCTAATAAATAAATAAATAAATAAATAAATAAACAAACATTTTTTAAAAGGGATAAGAAAGAAAGAAAAACTAGGCAGGCCTGCCATCTTTGTCTGTCTTTCTCTCTGTCTGTCTGTCTTCCCTAGCCCCTTGAGTAGCCTAGCCTAGTCCCTTGCCTTGACTAGCCCAGCCCCTTGCCTAGCCTAGCCTAGCCCAGCCCTGCCTTGCCTAGCCCTGCCTATCCCTGTCTTTAACCAGGCTGGCCTCGAACTCAGAAACTGACTGCCTCTGCCTCCAGAGTGCTCTCATCAAGAGCTCAAGCCACCACTGACTGTTGGGTTTTCTAAGTCTTACATAGGTATGGTCTGTTTCTCAGCTGTGAAACCCTAATTAACACGTGTAGTCTGTCCTAGGTCAGCCATAGCTACAGACTGAGGCCTTTTCTAAAACAAAACAAAAGAAAACAAAAAATAGAAATAATAAAATAAATAAATTAAGCAACCACATGATATCTTTTCTTTCTTTCAATGATACTCAGAGCTTGAAGCAGTTCACCCATGAGACCTCAGCTCCGGACATTGAGGCTCTTTCCCTAACAAGTATTATGGCTGAACCTGAGGGGTTCTACTGCTGATTTGTGTCCCCCACTTTAAAAAAATAGTTGTTTTCAAAGGCTGCAGGTTCTTATCCCTGTTCCTTGTTACAGTTGAGTCACAGCCCTGAAAGTTCAGTGGTAGTTAAAGGCACTGAGAAGGGCTTCCTATAGACATCAAAGACCAAGTCTTTGTTTTTAAAAAGTTAATCTGGATTCCCCCACACCCTGGCATCCTTAGAATTCCTAGAAAGGAAGGCAGGGACCTGGGCAGAAGGGTGCAAGGCTACTGGTGTTTGTAAGTGGTAACAGAAAGCTTTCTCTTGTTGGTACCCTACCCCAAGTTACACTGTCACTTCTTTTTCCTAGTAATTGTTTTGTCGGTTTGTATTCTCAACATAGACCCTTTTCCTTCCTAACCTTGGCTGTCCTGAACCTTACTGTCCTTGAACTCAGTGATTTGCCTGTCTTGCTGGGATGAAACTGTGAGCTACCATCCAGAAGGAAGCACCCTGCTGAGGTTAGATTGGGGTCTCTTCCATTTTCCTCTATGAACATGCATATGGCAGGCCTGATCTTTCTTTTTTACTTTTCCTTTTCTTTTTAAAGATTTATTTATTTATTATATTTAAGTATGCTGTAGCTATCTTCAGACAGTCCAGAAGAGGGTGTCAGATTCTGAAGAATCTAAATCATTCTTATTGTCTGCATATGATGTATATAAACACAGCCTCACATATACTCAAAAAAAAAAAAAAGAAAAAGAAAGATGTGGCTACAGAGAGGGCTCAACAATTAAGAGCATTGTCTCCTCTTCCAGAGAACCTGGGCTCAATTACCAGTATTATATATGGTGGCCCATCTCCAGTTCCAGGGGATCTAATACTCTGTTCTGGAGTCTGTGGGCACAGCATACACATGCAAAACATTCTTACACAATCATTGAGAGAGGAGAGAGAGGGGTTGAGAGAGAGGGGAGGTAATCATACCTCCTGACGAGTTTGAAGACCTGAGCTTCATCACTCACACAAATAAATAAATGCAAAATATTTTTTTATAAATAAACTCTGCCATTGCCCTTTAAAAATTCCTAGAAAACAAGTTTTATAAGCAACAGTTATATTTACTATATCTAAAGGACAGTCATGAGCATATTCAATAAATAGAAAAAGGCCTGTTAGTCTTAGAAATGGAAAAGACAAACCAAGGAAGGTTTGCAATTACATAATGAGGCAGCTCAGCCCAGCTCTAAGGTTGAAAATAAGACTCGAGAATAGGATACACCTGAAGACAGCCAGCCATTGTTTTTTGTTTTGGAGGCTGAAAGGATACACCTGAAGACAGCCAATGCTGTGTGATGGTGATCTGGTATTTTTTTTTTAATTTTTAAAAACTTTAACACTTTTTATAAAAATTTATAAAAACTTTTTATTATAAACTTTCCTTTCTTTCTTTCCTCACCCTAGCCCCTACCCTAGCCCTGTCTTTCACCAGGGTGGCCTCAAACTCAGAAACTGACTGCCTCTGCCTACAGAGTGCTCTCATTAAGAGCTTGAGCCACCACTGAATGTAGGGTTTTCTAAGCCTTACCTTGCTCTTGGTGTCTGTTCTCAGCTGTGAAACCCTAATTAACACAAGTAGGCAGTCCTGGGTCAGCCAGAGCTACAGACTGAGGACTTCTCTAAAAACAAATAAAATAAAACAAAACAACAAATAGAAATAATAAAATACATAAATTAAGCAACCACAGCATAGCTTTTCTCTATCTAGGTGGTACTCAGAAATTCCAGCAGTTGGCCTGTGACACCTCAGCTCAGTATATGTGAGGCTGTGTTTATGTACATCATATGCAGACCATAAGAGGGATTTACATTCTCCAGAATCTGACACCCTCCTCTGGAGTGTCTAAAGAAAGCTACAGTGTACTTATATCTAAGAAATACATAAATAAATAAATAAATAAATAAATAAATAAATATTTTTTAAAAAGGATAAGAAAGAAACTAAGACCAGGCAGGCCTGCCATCCTTATCTCTGTCTGCCTGTCTGTCTGATCCCCTGGAACTGGAGATGGGCCACCTTGTAGGTGCTGGTAGTTGATCCCACGTTCTCTGGAAGAGGAGACAATGCTGTTAATTGTTGAGCCCTTTCAGTGGCCCCACCCATTTTTAATTTTTAGAAGTATATGTGAGGCTGTGTTTATGTACATCATATTCAAATCATAAGAGGGATTTAGATTCTCCAGAATCTGACACCCTCTTCTGGAGTGTCTGAAGACGGCTACAGTGTACTTATATCTAATAAATAAATGAATAAATAAATAAATAAATAAATAAACATTTTTTAAAAAGTATAAGAAATAAAGAAAGACCAGGCAGGCCTTCCATCCTTATCTCTGTCTCTCTGTCTGTCTGTCTGATCCACTGGAACTGGAGATGGGCCACCATAAGGTGCTGGTAGTTTATCCCAGGTTCTCTGAAAGAGGAGACAATGCTGTTAATTGTTGAGCCCTCTCACTCTCCCCACACATCTTTAAATTTTAAGAAGTATATGTGAGGCCTTGTTTATGTACATCATATGAAGACCATAAGAGGGATTTAGATTCTCCACAATCTGACACCCTCTTCTGGAGTGTCTGAAGACAGCTACAGTGTACTTATATCTAATAAATAAATAAATAAATAAATAAATAAATAAATAAATAAACAAACATTTTTTTAAAAAGGATAAGAAAGAAAGAAAGACCAGGCAGGCCTGCCATCCTTATCACTGTCTGTATGTCTGTCTGTCTGATCCCCTGGAACTGGAGATGGGCCACCATATAGTTGCTGGTAGTTGATCCCAGGTACTCTGGAAGAGGAGAAAATGCTGTTAATTGTTGAGCTTTTAGAGTGGCCCCACCCTTCTTTAAATTTTTAGAAGTATATGTGAGGCTGTGTTTATGTACATCATATGCAGACAATAAGAGGGATATAGATTCTCCAGAATCTGACACCCTCTTCTGGAGTGTCTGAAGACAGCTACAGTGTACGTATATTTAATAAATAAATAAATAAATAAATAAATAAATAAATAAATAAACAAACATTTTTTAAAAGGGATAAGAAAGAAAGAAAAACCAGGCAGGCCTGCCATCCTTGTCTGTCCTTCTCTCTGTCTGTCTGTCTTGCCTATCCCCTTGAGTAGCCTAGCCTAGTCCCTTGCCTTGACTAGCCCAGCCCCTTGCCTAGCCTAGCCTAGCCCAGCCCTGCCTTGCCTAGCCCTGCCTATCCCTGTCTTTAACCAGGCTGGCCTCGAACTCAGAAACTGACTGCCTCTGCCTCCAGAGTGCTCTCATTAAGAGCTCGAGCCACCACTGACTGTTGGGTTTTCTAAGTCTTACATAGGTATGGTCTGTTTCTCAGCTGTGAAACCCTAATTAACACATGTAGTCTGTCCTAGGTCAGCCATAGCTACAGACTGAGGCCTTTTCTAAAACAAAACAAAAGAAAACAAAAAATAGAAATAATAAAATAAATAAATTAAGCAACCACATGATATCTTTTCTTTCTTTCAATGATACTCAGAGCTTGAAGCAGTTCACCCATGAGACCTCAGCTCCGGACATTGAGTCTCTTTCCCTAACAAGTATTATGGCTGAACCTGAGGGGTTCTACTGCTGATTTGTGTCCCCCACTTTAAAAAAATAGTTGTTTTCAAAGGCTGCAGGTTCTTATCCCTGTTCCTTGTTACAGTTGAGTCACAGCCCTGAAAGTTCAGTGGTAGTTAAAGGCACTGAGAAGGGCTTCCTATAGACATCAAAGACCAAGTCTTTGTTTTTAAAAATTTAATCTGGATTCCCCCACCCCCTGGCATCCTTAAAATTCCTAGAAAGGAAGGCAGGGACCTGGGCAGAAGTGTGCAAAGCTACTGGTGTTTGTAATTGGTAACAGAAAGCTTTCTCTTGTTGGTACCCTACCCCAAGTTACACTGTCACTTCTTTTTCCTAGTTGTTGTTTTGTCGGTTTGTATTCTCAACATAGACCCTTTTCCTTCCTAACCTTGGCTGTCCTGAACCTTACTGTCCTTGAACTCAATGATTTGCCTGTCTTGCTGGGATGAAACTGTGAGCTACCATCCAGAAGGAAGCACCCTGCTGAGGTTAGATTGGGGTCTCTCCCATTTTCCTCTATGAACATGCATATGGCAGGCCTGTTCTTTCTTTTTTACTTTTCCTTTTCTTTTTAAAGATTTATTTATTTATTATATTTAAGTATGCTGTAGCTATCTTCAGACAGTCCAGAAGAGGGTGTCAGAATCTGAAGAATCTAAATCATTCTTATTGTCTGCATATGATGTATATAAACACAGCCTCACATATACTCAAAAAAAAAAAAAAAAAAAAAGAAAGATGTGGCTACAGAGAGGGCTCAACAATTAAGAGCATTGTCTCCTCTTCCAGAGAACCTGGGCTCAATTACCAGTATTATATATGGTGGCCCATCTCCAGTTCCAGGGGATCTAATACTCTGTTCTGGAGTCTGTGGGCACACCATACACATGCAAAACATTCTTACACAATCATTGAGAGAGGAGAGAGAGGGGTTGAGAGAGAGGGGAGGTAATCATACCTCCTGACGAGTTTGAAGACCTGAGCTTCATCACTCACACAAATAAATAAATGCAAAATATTTTTTTATAAATAAACTCTGCCATTGCCCTTTAAAAATTCCTAGAAAACAAGTTTTATAAGCAACAGTTATATTTACTATATCTAAAGGACAGTCATGAGCATATTCAATAAATAGAAAAAGGCCTGTTAGTCTTAGAAAAGGAAAAGACAAACCAAGGAAGGTTTGCAATTACATAATGAGGCAGCTCAGCCCAGCTCTAAGGTTGGAAATAAGACTCGAGAATAGGATACACCTGAAGACAGCCAGCCATTGTTTTTTGTTTGGAGGCTGAAAGGATACACCTGAAGACAGCCAATGCTGTGTGATGGTGATCTGGTATTATTTTTTTTTTTAATTTTTAAAAACTTTAACACTTTTTATAAAACTTTTATAAAAACTTTTTATTATAAACTTTTCTTTCTTTCTTTCTTTCTTTCCTCACCCTAGCCCCTACCCTAGCCCTGTCTTTCACCAGGGTGGCCTCAAACTCAGAAACTGACTGCCTCTGCCTACAGAGTGCTCTCATTAAGAGCTTGAGCGACCACTGAATGTAGGGTTTTCTAAGCCTTACCTTGCTCTTGGTGTCTGTTCCCAGCTGTGAAACCCTAATTAACACAAGTAGGCAGTCCTGGGTCAGCCAGAGCTACAGACTGAGGACTTCTCTAAAAACAAATAAAACAAAACAAAACAACAAATAGAAATAATAAAATACATAAATTAAGCAACCACAGCATAGCTTTTCTCTATCTAGGTGGTACTCAGAAATTCCAGCAGTTGGCCTGTGACACCTCAGCTCAGTATATGTGAGGCTGTGTTTATGTACATCATATGCAGACCATAAGAGGGATTTACATTCTCCAGAATCTGACACCCTCCTCTGGAGTGTCTAAAGAAAGCTACAGTGTACTTATATCTAAGAAATACATAAATAAATAAATAAATAAATAAATAAATAAATAAATATTTTTTAAAAAGGATAAGAAAGAAAGAAAGACCAGGCAGGCCTGCCATCCTTATCTCTGTCTGTCTGTCTGTCTGATCCCGTGGAACTGGAGATGGGCGACCTTGTAGGTGCTGGTAGTTGATCCCACGTTCTCTGGAAGAGGAGACAATGCTGTTAATTATTGAGCCCTTTCAGTGGCCCCACCCATTTTTAATTTTTAGAAGTATATGTGAGGCTGTGTTTATGTACATCTTATTCAAACCATAAGAGGGATTTAGATTCTCCAGAATCTGACACCCTCTTCTGGAGTGTCTGAAGACGGCTGCAGTGTACTTATATCTAATAAATACATAAATAAATGAATAAATAAATAAATAAACATTTTTTTAAAAGTATAAGAAATAAAGTAAGACCAGGCAGGCCTGCCATCCTTATCTCTGTCTCTCTGTCTGTCTGTCTGTCTGATCCACTGGAACTGGAGTTGGGCCACCATAAGGTGCTGGTAGTTTATCCCAGGTTTTCTGAAAGAGGAGACAATGCTGTTAATTGTTGAGCCCTCTCAGTGGCCCGACACATCTTTAAATTTTTAGAAGTATATGTGAGGCTTTGTTTATGTACATCATATGCAGACCATAAGAGGGATTTAGATTCTCCAGAATCTGACACCCTCTTCTGGAGTGTCTGAAGACAGCTACAGTGTACTTATATCTAATAAATACATAAATAAATATATAAATAAACATTTTTTTAAAAAGGATAAGAAAGAAAGAAAGACCAGGCAGGCCTGCCATCCTTAGCACTGTCTGTATGTCTGTCTGTCTGATCCCCTGGAACTGGAGAAGGGCCACCATATAGTTGCTGGTAGTTGATCCCAGGTACTCTGGAAGAGGAGACAATGCTGTTAATTGTTGAGCTTTTAGAGTGGCCCCACCCTTCTTTAAATTTTTAGAAGTATATGTGAGGCTGTGTTTATGTACATCATATGCAGACCATAGGAGGGATTTAGATTCTCCAGAATCTGACACGCTCTTCTGTAGTGTCTGAAAAGCTACAGTGTACTTATATCTACTAAATACATAAATAAATAAATAAATAAATAAATAAACATTTTTTAAAAAGGATAAGAAAGAAAGACCAGGCAGGCCTGCCATCCATATCTCTGCCTGTCTGTCTGTCTGTCTATCAGATCCCCGGGAACTGGAGATGGGCCACCATATAGTTGCTGGTAGTTGATCCAAGGTTCTCTGGAAGAGGAGACAATGCTCTTAATTGTTGAGCCCTTTCAGTGGCCGCACACTTCTTTAAATATTTAGAAGTATATGTGAGGCTGTGTTTATGTACATCATATTCAAATTATAAGAGGATTTAGATTCTCCAGAATCTGACACCCTCTACTGGAGTGTCTGAAGACAGCTACAGTGTACTTATATGTAATAAATAAATAAATAAATAAATAAATAAATAAATAAACATTTTTTAAAAAGGATAAGAAAGAAAGTAAGACCAGGCAGGCCTGCCATCCTTATATCTGTCTGTCTGTCTGTCTGATCCCCTGGAACTGGAGATGGGCCACGATATAGTTGCTGGTAGTTGATCCAAGGTTCTCTGGAAGAGGAGACAATGCTCTTAATTGTTGAGCCCTTTCAGTGGCCCCACACTTCTTTAAATATTTAGAAGTATATGTGAGGCTGTGTTTATGTACATCATATGCAGACCATAAGAGGGATTTAGATTCTCCAGAATCTGACACCTTCTTCTGGAGTGTCTGAAGACGGCTACAGTGTACTTATATCTAATAAACATATAAATAAATAAATAAACATTTTTTAAAAAGGATAAGAAAGAAAGATAGACCAGGCAGGCCTGCCATCCTTATCTCTGTCAGTCTGTCTGTCTGTCAGTCTGTCTGATCCCTTGGAACTGGAGATGGGCCACCATATAGTTGCTGTTATTTGATCCCAGGTTCTCTGTAAGAGGAGACAATGCTGTTAATTGTTGAGCCCTTTCAGTGGCTCCAACTATCTTTAAATTTTTAGAAGTATATGTTAGGCTGTGTTTATGTACATCATATGCAGACCATAAGAGGGATTTATATTCTCCAGAATCTGACACCCTCTTCTGGAGTGTCTGAAGACAACTACAGTGTACTTATATCTAATAAATACATATATAAATAAATATAAATAAATAAATAAACATTATTTTAAAAGGATAAGAAAGAAAGAAAGACCAGGCAGGCCTGCCATCCTAATCTCTGTCTGTCTGTCTGTCTGTCTGATCCCCTGGAACTGGAGATGGGCCACCTTGTAGTTGCTGGTAGTTGATCCCAGGTTCTCTGGAAGAGGAGACAATGCTGTTAATTGTTGAGCCCTTTCAGTGGCCCCACCCATTTTTAATTTTTAGAAGTATATGTGAGGCTGTGTTTATGTACATCATATGCAGAGCATAAGAGGGATTTAGATTCTCCAGAATCTGACACCCTCTTCTGGAGTGTCTGAAGACAGCTACAGTGTACTTATATCTAATAAATACATAAATAAATATATAAATAAACATTTTTTTAAAAAGGATAAGAAAGAAAGAAAGACCAGGCAGGCCTGCCATCCTTTTCACTGTCTGTATGTCTGTCTGTCTGATCCCCTGGAACTGGAGATGGGCCACCATATAGTTGCTGGTAGTTGATCCCAGGTACTCTGGAAGAGGAGACAATGCTGTTAATTGTTGAGCTTTTAGAGTGGCCCCACCCTTCTTTAAATTTTTAGAAGTATATGTGAGGCTGTGTTTATGTACATCATATGCAGACCATAAGAGGGATTTAGATTCTCCAGAATCTGACACCCTCCTCTGGAGTGTCTAAAGAAAGCTACAGTGTACTTATATCTAAGAAATACATATATAAATAAATAAACATTTTTAAAATGTATAAGAAAGAAAGAAAAACCAGGCAGGCCTGCAATCCTTGTCTGTCTGTCTGTCTGTATGTCTGTCTGATCCCCTGGAACTGGAGATGGGCCACAATATAGTTGCTGGTAGTTGATCCCAGGTCCTCTGTAAGAGGAGACAATGCTGTTAATTGTTGAGCCCTTTCAGTGGCCCCACCCATCTTTAAATTTTTAGAAGTATATGTGAGGCTGTGTTTATGTACATCATATGCAGACCATAAGAGGGATTTAGATTCTCCAGAAGATGACACACTCTTCTAGAGTGTCTGAAGACAGCTACAGTGTACTTATATCTAATAAATTCATAAATAAACAAATAAACATTTTTTTAAAACGATAATAAAGAAAGAGAGACCAGGCAGGCCTGCCATCCTTGTTTGTCTGTCTGTCTGTCTGTCTGATCTTCTGGAACTGGAGATGGGCCACCATATAATTGCTGGTAGTTGATCCCAGGTTCTCTGGAAGAGGAGTCAGTGCTGTTAATTGTTGAGCCCTTTCAGTGGCCCCACCCATCTTTAAATTTTTAGAAGTATATGTGAGGCTGTGTTCATGTACATCATATGCAGACCATAAGAGGGATATAGATTCTCCAGAATCTGACACCCTCTTCGGGAGTGTTTGAAGACAGCTACAGTGTACTTACATCTAATAAATACATACTTAAATTAATAAACATTTTTTTAAAAAGGATAAGAAAGAATGAAAGACCAGGTAGGCCTGCCATTCTTAACTCTATCTGTCTGTCTGTCTGTCTGTCTGATCCCCTGGAACTGGAGATGGGCCACCATATAGTTGCTGGTAGTTGATCCCATGTTCTCTATAAGAGGAGACAATGCTGTTAATTGTTGATCCCTTTCATTGGCCCCACCCATCTTTAAATTTTTAGAAGTAAATGTGAGGCTGTGTTTATGTACATCATATGCAGACCATAACAGGGATATAGATTCTCCAGAATCTGACACCCTCTTCTGGAGTGACTGAAGACAGCTACATTGTACTTATATCTAATAAAAACATAAATAAATAAATAACCATTTTTAAAAAGAATAAGAAAGAAAGAAAGACCAGGCAGGCCTGCCACCTTGTCTGTCTCTCTGTCTGTGTGTCTATCTGTCAGATACCCTGAAACTGGAGATGGGCCACCATATAGTTGCTGGTAGTTGATCCCAGTTTCTCTGGAAGAGGAGACAATGCTGTTAATTGTTGAGCCCTTTCAGTGGCCCCACCCATCTTTAAATTTTTAGAAGTATATGTGAGGCTTTGTTTATGTACATCATATGCAGACCATAAGAGGGATTTAGATTCTCCAGAATCTGACACCCTCTTCTGGAGTGTCTGAAGACAGCTACAGTGTACTTATATCTAATAAATACATAAATAAATATATAAATAAACATTTTTTTAAAAAGGATAAGAAAGAAAGAAAGACCAGGCAGGCCTGCCATCCTTAGCACTGTCTGTATGTCTGTCTGTCTGATCCCCTGGAACTGGAGAAGGGCCACCATATAGTTGCTGGTAGTTGATCCCAGGTACTCTGGAAGAGGAGACAATGCTGTTAATTGTTGAGCTTTTAGAGTGGCCCCACCCTTCTTTAAATTTTTAGAAGTATATGTGAGGCTGTGTTTATGTACATCATATGCAGACCATAGGAGGGATTTAGATTCTCCAGAATCTGACACGCTCTTCTGTAGTGTCTGAAAAGCTACAGTGTACTTATATCTACTAAATACATAAATAAATAAATAAATAAATAAATAAACATTTTTTAAAAAGGATAAGAAAGAAAGACCAGGCAGGCCTGCCATCCATATCTCTGCCTGTCTGTCTGTCTGTCTATCAGATCCCCGGGAACTGGAGATGGGCCACCATATAGTTGCTGGTAGTTGATCCAAGGTTCTCTGGAAGAGGAGACAATGCTCTTAATTGTTGAGCCCTTTCAGTGGCCGCACACTTCTTTAAATATTTAGAAGTATATGTGAGGCTGTGTTTATGTACATCATATTCAAATTATAAGAGGATTTAGATTCTCCAGAATCTGACACCCTCTACTGGAGTGTCTGAAGACAGCTACAGTGTACTTATATGTAATAAATAAATAAATAAATAAATAAATAAACATTTTTTAAAAAGGATAAGAAAGAAAGTAAGACCAGGCAGGCCTGCCATCCTTATATCTGTCTGTCTGTCTGTCTGATCCCCTGGAACTGGAGATGGGCCACGATATAGTTGCTGGTAGTTGATCCAAGGTTCTCTGGAAGAGGAGACAATGCTCTTAATTGTTGAGCCCTTTCAGTGGCCCCACACTTCTTTAAATATTTAGAAGTATATGTGAGGCTGTGTTTATGTACATCATATGCAGACCATAAGAGGGATTTAGATTCTCCAGAATCTGACACCTTCTTCTGGAGTGTCTGAAGACGGCTACAGTGTACTTATATCTAATAAACATATAAATAAATAAATAAACATTTTTTAAAAAGGATAAGAAAGAAAGATAGACCAGGCAGGCCTGCCATCCTTATCTCTGTCAGTCTGTCTGTCTGTCAGTCTGTCTGATCCCTTGGAACTGGAGATGGGCCACCATATAGTTGCTGTTATTTGATCCCAGGTTCTCTGGAAGAGGAGACAATGCTGTTAATTGTTGAGCCCTTTCAGTGGCTCCAACTATCTTTAAATTTTTAGAAGTATATGTTAGGCTGTGTTTATGTACATCATATGCAGACCATAAGAGGGATTTATATTCTCCAGAATCTGACACCCTCTTCTGGAGTGTCTGAAGACAACTACAGTGTACTTATATCTAATAAATACATATATAAATAAATATAAATAAATAAATAAACATTATTTTAAAAGGATAAGAAAGAAAGAAAGACCAGGCAGGCCTGCCATCCTAATCTCTGTCTGTCTGTCTGTCTGTCTGATCCCCTGGAACTGGAGATGGGCCACCTTGTAGTTGCTGGTAGTTGATCCCAGGTTCTCTGGAAGAGGAGACAATGCTGTTAATTGTTGAGCCCTTTCAGTGGCCCCACCCATTTTTAATTTTTAGAAGTATATGTGAGGCTGTGTTTATGTACATCATATGCAGAGCATAAGAGGGATTTAGATTCTCCAGAATCTGACACCCTCTTCTGGAGTGTCTGAAGACAGCTACAGTGTACTTATATCTAATAAATACATAAATAAATATATAAATAAACATTTTTTTAAAAAGGATAAGAAAGAAAGAAAGACCAGGCAGGCCTGCCATCCTTTTCACTGTCTGTATGTCTGTCTGTCTGATCCCCTGGAACTGGAGATGGGCCACCATATAGTTGCTGGTAGTTGATCCCAGGTACTCTGGAAGAGGAGACAATGCTGTTAATTGTTGAGCTTTTAGAGTGGCCCCACCCTTCTTTAAATTTTTAGAAGTATATGTGAGGCTGTGTTTATGTACATCATATGCAGACCATAAGAGGGATTTAGATTCTCCAGAATCTGACACCCTCCTCTGGAGTGTCTAAAGAAAGCTACAGTGTACTTATATCTAAGAAATACATATATAAATAAATAAACATTTTTAAAATGTATAAGAAAGAAAGAAAAACCAGGCAGGCCTGCAATCCTTGTCTGTCTGTCTGTCTGTATGTCTGTCTGATCCCCTGGAACTGGAGATGGGCCACAATATAGTTGCTGGTAGTTGATCCCAGGTCCTCTGTAAGAGGAGACAATGCTGTTAATTGTTGAGCCCTTTCAGTGGCCCCACCCATCTTTAAATTTTTAGAAGTATATGTGAGGCTGTGTTTATGTACATCATATGCAGACCATAAGAGGGATTTAGATTCTCCAGAAGATGACACACTCTTCTAGAGTGTCTGAAGACAGCTACAGTGTACTTATATCTAATAAATTCATAAATAAACAAATAAACATTTTTTTAAAACGATAATAAAGAAAGAGAGACCAGGCAGGCCTGCCATCCTTGTTTGTCTGTCTGTCTGTCTGTCTGATCTTCTGGAACTGGAGATGGGCCACCATATAATTGCTGGTAGTTGATCCCAGGTTCTCTGGAAGAGGAGTCAGTGCTGTTAATTGTTGAGCCCTTTCAGTGGCCCCACCCATCTTTAAATTTTTAGAAGTATATGTGAGGCTGTGTTCATGTACATCATATGCAGACCATAAGAGGGATATAGATTCTCCAGAATCTGACACCCTCTTCGGGAGTGTTTGAAGACAGCTACAGTGTACTTACATCTAATAAATACATACTTAAATTAATAAACATTTTTTTAAAAAGGATAAGAAAGAATGAAAGACCAGGTAGGCCTGCCATTCTTAACTCTATCTGTCTGTCTGTCTGTCTGTCTGATCCCCTGGAACTGGAGATGGGCCACCATATAGTTGCTGGTAGTTGATCCCATGTTCTCTATAAGAGGAGACAATGCTGTTAATTGTTGATCCCTTTCATTGGCCCCACACATCTTTAAATTTTTAGAAGTAAATGTGAGGCTGTGTTTATGTACATCATATGCAGACCATAACAGGGATATAGATTCTCCAGAATCTGACACCCTCTTCTGGAGTGACTGAAGACAGCTACATTGTACTTATATCTAATAAAAACATAAATAAATAAATAACCATTTTTTAAAAAGAATAAGAAAGAAAGAAAGACCAGGCAGGCCTGCCACCTTGTCTGTCTCTCTGTCTGTGTGTCTATCTGTCAGATACCCTGAAACTGGAGATGGGCCACCATATAGTTGCTGGTAGTTGATCCCAGTTTCTCTGGAAGAGGAGACAATGCTGTTAATTGTTGAGCCCTTTCAGTGGCCCCACCCATCTTTAAATTTTTAGAAGTATATGTGAGGCTGTGTTCATGTACATCATATGCAGACCATATGAGGGATATTGATTCTCCAGAATCTGACACCCTCTACTGGAGAGTCTGAAGACAGCTACAGTGTACTTACATCTAATAAATACATAAATAAATAAATAAATAAATGAATAAATAAATAAATAAATTAATAAACATTTTTTAAAAAGGATAAGAAAGAAAGAAAAATCAGGCAGGCCTGCCATCCTTATCTCTGTCTGTCTGTCTGTCTGTCTTATCCCCTGGAACTTGAGATGGGCCACCATATAGTTGCTGGTAGTTGATCCCACGTTCTCTGGAAGAAGAGACAATGCTGTTAATTGTTGAGCCCTTTCAGTGGGCCCACCCATCTTTAAATTTTTAGAAATATATGTGAGGCTGTGTTTATGTACATCATATGCAGACCATAAGAGGGATTTAGATTCTCCAGAAGATGACACCCTCTTTTAGAGTGTCTGAAGACAGCTACCTTGTACTTAAAACTAATAAATACATACTTAAATTAATAAACATTTCTTAAAAGTATAAGAAAGAAAGAAAGACCAGGCAGGCCTCCATCCTTATCTCTGTCAGTCTGTCTGTCTGTCTGAATCCCTGGAACTCGAGATGGGCCACCATATAGTTGCTGGTAGTTGATCCCAGGTACTCTGAAAGATGAGACAATGCTGTTAATTGTTGAGCCCTCTCAGTGGCCCCACACATCTTTAAATTTTTAGAAGTATATGTGAGGCTGTGTTTATGTACATCATATGCAGACCATAAGAGGGATTTAGATTCTCCACAATCTGACACCCTCTTCTGGAGTGTCTGAAGACAGCTACAGTGTACTTATATCTAATAAATACATGAATAAATATATAAATAAACATTTTTTTAAAAAGATAAGAAAGAAAGAAAGACCAGGCAGGCCTGCCATCCTTATCAATGTCTGTATGTCTGTCTGTCTGATCCCCTGGAACTGGAGATGGGCCACCATATAGTTGCTGGTAGTTGATCCCAGGTACTCTGCAAGAGGAGACAATGCTGTTAATTGTTGAGCCCTTTCAGTGGCGCCACCCATCTTTAAATATTTAGAGGTATATGTGAGGCTGTGTTTATGTACATCGTATGCAGACCAGAAGAGGGATTTAGATTCTCCAGAATCTGACACCCTCTTCTGGAGTGTCTGACGACAGCTACAGTGTACTTATATCTAATAAATAAATAGATAAATAAATAAATAAATAAATAAACATTTTTTAAAAAGTATAAGAAATAAAGAAAGACCAGGCAGGCCTGCCATCCATATCTCTGTCTGTCTGTCTGTCTGTCTATCTGATCCCCGGGAACTGGAGATGGGCCACCATATAGTGCTGGTAGTTGATCCAAGGTTCTCTGGAAGAGGAGACAATTCGGTTAATTGTTGAGCCCTTTCAGTGGCCCCACACTTCTTTAAATATTTAGAAGTTTATGTGAGGCTGTGTTTATGTACATCATATTCAGATTATAAGAGGATTTAGATTCTCCAGAATCTGACACCCTCTACTGGAGTGTCTGAAGACAGCTACACTGTACTTATATATAATAAATAAATAAATAAATAAATAAATAAATAAATAAACATTTTTAAAAAAGGATAAGAAAGAAAGTAAGACCAGGCAGGCCTGCCATCCTTATCTCTGTCTGTCTGTCTGTCTGTCTGATCCCCTGGAACTGGAGTTGGGCTACCATAAAGTTGCTGGTAGTTGATCCCAGGTTCTCTGGAAGAGAGGACAAGGCTGTTAATTGTTGAGCCCTATCAGTGGCCCTACCCATCTTTAAATATTTAGAAGTATATGTGAGGCTGTGTTTATGTACATCATATGCAGACCATAAGAGGGATTTAGATTCTCCAGAATCTGACAACATCTTCTGGAGTGTCTGAAGACAGCTACAGTGTACTTATATCTAATAAATACATAAATAAATAAATAAATAAATAAATAAATAAATAAATAAACATTTTTTAAAAAGTATAAGAAATAAAGAAAGACCAGGCAGGCCTGCCATCCTTATCTCTGTCTCTCTGTCTGTCTGTCTGTCAGTCTGATCCACTGGAACTGGAGATGGGCCACCATAAGGTGCTGGTATTTTTTCCCAGGTTCTCTGAAAGAGGAGACAATGCTGTTAATTGTTGAGCCCTCTCAGTGGTCCCACACATCTTTAAATTTTTAGAAGTATATGTGAGGCTGTGTTTATGTACATCATATGCAAACCATAAGAGGGATTTAGATTCTCCAGAATCTGACACCCTCTTCTGGAGTGTCTGAAGACAGCTACAGTGTACTTATATCTAATAAATACATAAATAAATATATAAATAAACATTTTTTTAAAAAGGATAAGAAAGAAAGAAAGACCAGGCAGGCCTGCCATCCTTTTCACTGTCTGTATGTCTGTCTGTCTGATCCCCTGGAACTGGAGATGGGCCACCATATAGTTGCTGGTAGTTGATCCCAGGTACTCTGGAAGAGGAGACAATGCTGTTAATTGTTGAGCCCTTTCAGTGGCGCCACCCATCTTTAAATATTTAGAGGTATATGTGAGGCTGTGTTTATGTACATCATATGCAGACCATAAGAGGGATTTAGATTCTCCAGAATCTGACACCTTCTTCTGGAGTGTCTGAAGACAGCTACAGTGTACTTATATCTAATAAATACATGAATAAATATATAAATAAACATTTTTTTTAAAAAGGATTAGAAAGAAAGAAAGACCAGGCAGGCCTGCCATCCTTATCACTGTCTGTATGTCTGTCTGTCTGATCCCTTGGAACTGGAGATGAGCCACCAAAAGGTGCTGGTAGTTTATCCCAGGTACTCTGAAAGATGAGACAATGCTGTTAATTTTTGAGCCCTCTCAGTGGCCCCACACATCTTTAAATTTTTAGAAGTATATGTGAGGCTGTGTTTATGTACATCATATGCAGGCCATAAGAGGGATTTAGATTCTCCACAATCTGACACCCTCTTCTGGAGTGTCTGAAGACAGCTACAGTGTACTTATATCTAATAAATACATGAATAAATATATAAATAAACATTTTTTTAAAAAGATAAGAAAGAAAGAAAGACCAGGCAGGCCTGCCATCCTTATCAATGTCTGTATGTCTGTCTGTCTGATCCCCTGGAACTGGAGATGGGCCACCATATAGTTGCTGGTAGTTGATCCCAGGTACTCTGCAAGAGGAGACAATGCTGTTAATTGTTGAGCCCTTTCAGTGGCGCCACCCATCTTTAAATATTTAGAGGTATATGTGAGGCTGTGTTTATGTACATCATATGCAGACCAGAAGAGGGATTTAGATTCTCCAGAATCTGACACCCTCTTCTGGAGTGTCTGACGACAGCTACAGTGTACTTATATCTAATAAATAAATAGATAAATAAATAAATAAATAAATAAACATTTTTTAAAAAGTATAAGAAATAAAGAAAGACCAGGCAGGCCTGCCATCCATATCTCTGTCTGTCTGTCTGTCTGTCTATCTGATCCCCGGGAACTGGAGATGGGCCACCATATAGTGCTGGTAGTTGATCCAAGGTTCTCTGGAAGAGGAGACAATTCGGTTAATTGTTGAGCCCTTTCAGTGGCCCCACACTTCTTTAAATATTTAGAAGTTTATGTGAGGCTGTGTTTATGTACATCATATTCAGATTATAAGAGGATTTAGATTCTCCAGAATCTGACACCCTCTACTGGAGTGTCTGAAGACAGCTACACTGTACTTATATATAATAAATAAATAAATAAATAAATAAATAAATAAATAAACATTTTTTAAAAAGGATAAGAAAGAAATTAAGACCAGGCAGGCCTGCCATCCTTATCTCTGTCTGTCTGTCTGATTGTCTGATCCCCTGGAACTGGAGTTGGGCTACCATAAAGTTGCTGGTAGTTGATCCCAGGTTCTCTGGAAGAGAGGACAAGGCTGTTAATTGTTGAGCCCTATCAGTGGCCCTACCCATCTTTAAATATTTAGAAGTATATGTGAGGCTGTGTTTATGTACATCATATGCAGACCATAAGAGGGATTTAGATTCTCCAGAATCTGACAACATCTTCTGGAGTGTCTGAAGACAGCTACAGTGTACTTATATCTAATAAATAAATAAATAAATAAATAAAAAAATAAATAAACATTTTTTAAAAAGTATAAGAAATAAAGAAAGACCAGGCAGGCCTGCCATCCTTATCTCTGTCTCTCTGTCTGTCTGTCTGTCTGTCTGATCCCCTGGAACTGGAGATGGGCCACCATATAGTGCTGGTAGTTGATCCAAGGTTCTCTGGAAGAGGAGACAATGCTGTTAATTGTTGAGCCCTTTCAGTGGCTCCAACTATCTTTAAATTTTTAGAAGTATATGTTAGGCTGTGTTTATGTACATCATATGCAGACCATAAGAGGGATTTATATTCTCCAGAATCTGACACCCTCTTCTGGAGTGTCTGAAGACAACTACAGTGTACTTATATCTAATAAATACATATATAAATAAATATAAATAAATAAATAAACATTATTTTAAAAGGATAAGAAAGATAGAAAGACCAGGCAGGCCTGCCATCCTAATCTCTGTCTGTCTGTCTGTCTGTCTGATCCCCTGGAACTGGAGATGGGCCACCTTGTAGTTGCTGGTAGTTGATCCCAGGTTCTCTGGAAGAGGAGACAATGCTGTTAATTGTTGAGCCCTTTCAGTGGCCCCACCCATTTTTAATTTTTAGAAGTATATGTGAGGCTGTGTTTATGTACATCATATGCAGAGCATAAGAGGGATTTAGATTCTCCAGAATCTGACACCCTCTTCTGGAGTGTCTGAAGACAGCTACAGTGTACTTATATCTAATAAATACATAAATAAATATATAAATAAACATTTTTTTAAAAAGGATAAGAAAGAAAGAAAGACCAGGCAGGCCTGCCATCCTTTTCACTGTCTGTATGTCTGTCTGTCTGATCCCCTGGAACTGGAGATGGGCCACCATATAGTTGCTGGTAGTTGATCCCAGGTACTCTGGAAGAGGAGACAATGCTGTTAATTGTTGAGCCCTTTCAGTGGCGCCACCCATCTTTAAATATTTAGAGGTATATGTGAGGCTGTGTTTATGTACATCATATGCAGACCATAAGAGGGATTTAGATTCTCCAGAATCTGACACCTTCTTCTGGAGTGTCTGAAGACAGCTACAGAGTACTTATATCTAATAAATACATGAATAAATATAAATAAACATTTTTTTAAAAAGGATAAGAAAGAAAGAAAGACCAGGCAGGCCTGCCATCCTTATCACTGTCTGTATGTCTGTCTGTCTGATCCCCTGGAACTCGAGATGGGCCACCATAGAGTTGCTGGTAGTTGATCCCAGGTACTCTGGAAGAGGAGACAATGCTGTTAATTGTTGAGCCCTTTCAGTGGCGCCACCCATCTTTAAATATTTAGAGGTATATGTGAGGCTGTGTTTATGTACATCATATGCAGACCATAAGAGGGATTTAGATTCTCCAGAATCTGACACCCTCTTCTGGAGTGTCTGAAGACAGCTACAGTGTACTTATATCTAATAAATAAATAGATAAATAAATAAATAAATAAATATTTTTTAAAAAGTATAAGAAAGAAAGAAAGACCAGGCAGGCCTGCCATCCAAATCTCTGTCTGTCTGTCTGTCTGTCTATCTGATCCCCAGGAACTGGAGATGGGCCACCATATAGTGCTGGTAGTTGATCCAAGGTTCTCTGGAAGAGGAGACAATTCGGTTAATTGTTTAGCCCTTTCAGTGGCCCCACAATTCTTTAAATATTTAGAAGTTTATGTGAGGCTGTGTTTATGTACATCATATTCAGATTATAAGAGGATTTAGATTCTCCAGAATCTGACACCCTCTACTGGAGTGACTGAAGACAGCTACAGTGTACTTATGTATAATAAATAAATAAATAAATAAATAAATAAATAAATAAACATTTTTTAAAAAGGATAAGAAAGAATGTAAGACCAGGCAGGCCTGCCATCCTTATCTCTGTCTGTCTGTCTGTCTGTCTGATCCCCTGGAACTGGAGTTGGGCTACCATAAAGTTGCTGGTAGTTGATCCCAGGTTCTCTGGAAGAGGAGACAATGCTGTTAATTGTTGAGCCCTATCAGGGGCCCTACCCATCTTTAAATATTTAGAAGAATATGTGAGGCTGTGTTTATGTACATCATATGCAGACCATAAGAGGGATTTAGATTCTCCAGAATCTGACACCCTCTTCAGGAGTGTCTGAAGACAGCTACAGTGTACTTATATCTAATAAATACATAAATAAATAAATAAATAAATAAATAAATAAACATTTTTTAAAAAGTATAAGAAATAAAGAAAGACCAGGCAGGCCTGCCATCCTTATCTCTGTCTCTCTGTCTGTCTGTCTGTCTGATCCCCTGGAACTGGAGATGGGCCACCATAAGGTGCTGGTAGTTTATCCCAGGTTCTCTGAAAGAGGAGACAATGCTGTTAATTGTTGAGCCCTCTCAGTGGCCCCACACATCTTTAAATTTTTAGAAGTATATGTGAGGCTGTGTTTATGTACATCATATGCAGACCATAAGAGGGATTTAGATTCTCCAGAATCTGACAAACTCTTCTGGAGTGTCTGAAAACAGATACAGTGTACTTATATCTAATAAATACATAAATAAATATATAAATAAACATTTTTTTAAAAAGGATAAGAAAGAAAGAAAGAAAGACCAGGCAGGCCTGCCATCCTTATCACTGTCTGTATGTCTGTCTGTCTGATCCCCTGGAACTGGAGATGGGCCACCATATAGTTGCTGGTAGTTGATCCCAGGTACTCTGGAAGAGGAGACAATGCTGTTAATTGTTGAGCCCTTTCAGTGGCGCCATCCATCTTTAAATATTTAGAGGTATATGTGAGGCTGTGTTTATGTACATCATATGCAGACCATAAGAGGGATTTAGATTCTCCAGAATCTGACACCCTCTTCTGGAGTGTCTGAAGACAGCTAGAGTGTACTTATATCTAAAAATAAATAGATAAATAAATAAATAAATAAATAAACATTTTTTAAAAAGTATAAGAAAGAAAGAAAGACCAGGCAGGCCTGCCATCCATATCTCTGTCTGTCTGTCTGTCTGTCTATCTGATCCCCGGGAACTGGAGATGGGCCACCATATAGTGCTGGTAGTTGATCCAAGGTTCTCTGGAAGAGGAGACAATTCGGTTAATTGTTTAGCCCTTCCAGTGGCCCCACACTTCTTTAAATATTTACAAGTTTATGTGAGGCTGTGTTTATGTACATCATATTCAGATTATAAGAGGATTTAGATTCTCCAGAATCTGACACCCTCTACTGGAGTGACTGAAGACAGCTACAGTGTACTTATGTATAATAAATAAATAAATAAATAAATAAATAAATAAATAAACATTTTTTAAAAAGGATAAGAAAGAAAGTAAGACCAGGCAGGCCTGCCATCCTTATCTCTGTCTCTCTGTCTGTCTGTCTGTCTGTCTGATCCACTGGAACTGGAGATGGGCCACCATAAGGTGCTGGTAGTTGATCCCAGGTTCTCTGGAAGAGGAGACAATGCTGTTAATTGTTGAGCGCTATCAGTGGCCCTACCCATCTTTAAATATTTAGAAGTATATGTGAGGCTGTGTTTATGTACATCATATGCAGACCATAAGAGGGATTTAGATTCTCCAGAATCTGACACCCTCTTCTGGAGTGTCTGAAGACAGCTAGAGTGTACTTATATCTAAAAAATAAATAGATAAATAAATAAATAAATAAATAAACATTTTTTAAAAAGTATAAGAAAGAAAGAAAGACCAGGCAGGCCTGCCATCCATATCTCTGTCTGTCTGTCTGTCTGTCTATCTGATCCCCGGGAACTGGAGATGGGCCACCATATAGTGCTGGTAGTTGACCCAAGGTTCTCTGGAAGAGGAGACAATTCGGTTAATTGTTTAGCCCTTCCAGTGGCCCCACACTTCTTTAAATATTTAGAAGTTTATGTGAGGCTGTGTTTATGTACATCATATTCAGATTATAAGAGGATTTAGATTCTCCAGAATCTGACACCCTCTACTGGAGTGACTGAAGACAGCTACAGTGTACTTATGTATAATAAATACATAAATAAATAAATAAATAAACATTTTTTAAAAGGATAAGAAAGAAAGTAAGACCAGGCAGGCCTGCCATCCTTATCTCTGTCTCTCTGTCTGTCTGTCTGATCCACTGGAACTGGAGATGGGCCACCATAAGGTGCTGGTAGTTGATCCCAGGTTTTCTGGAAGAGGAGACAATGCTGTTAATTGTTGAGCCCTATCAGTGGCCCTACCCATCTTTAAATATTTAGAAGTATATGTGAGGCTGTGTTTATGTACATCATATGCAGACCATAAGAGGGATTTAGATTCTCCAGAATCTGACACCCTCTTCTGGAGTGCTGAAGACAGCTACAGTGTACTTATATCTAATAAATACATAAATAAATAAATAAATAAATAAACATTTTTTAAAAAGTATAAGAAATAAAGAAAGACCAGGCAGGCCTGCCATCCTTATCTCTGTCTCTCTGTCTGTCTGTCTGTCTGATCCCCTGGAACTGGAGATGGGCCACCATAAGGTGCTGGTAGTTTATCCCAGGTTCTCTGAAAGAGGAGACAATGCTGTTAATTGTTGAGCCCTCTCAGTGGCCCCACACATCTTTAAATTATTAGAGGTATATGTGAGGCTGTGTTTATGTACATCATATGCAGACCATAAGAGGGATTTAGATTCTCCAGAATCTGACACCCTCTTCTGGAGTGTCTGAAGACAGCTACAGTGTACTTATATCTAATAAATACATAAATAAATATATAAATAAACATTTTTTTAAAAAGGATAAGAAAGAAAGAAAGACCAGGCAGGCCTGCCATCCTTATCATTATCTGTATGTCTGTCTGTCTGATCCCCTGGAACTGGAGATGGGCCACCATATAGTTGCTGGTAGTTGATCCCAGGTACTCTGGAAGTGGAGACAATGCTGTTAATTGTTGAGCCCTTTCAGTGGCGCCACCCATCTTTAAGTATTTAGAGGTATATGTGAGGCTGTGTTTATGTACATCATATGCAGACCATAAGAGTGATTTAGATTCTCCAGAATCTGACACCCACTTCTGGAGTGTCTGAAGACAGCTACAGTGTACTTATATCTAATAAATAAACAGATAAATAAATAAATAAACATTTTTTAAAAAGTATAAGAAAGAAAGAAAGACCAGGCAGGCCTGCCATCCATATCTCTGTCTGTCTGTCTGTCTGTCTATCTGACCCCCGGGAACTGGAGATGGGCCACCATATAGTGCTGGTAGTTGATCCAAGGTTCTCTGGAAGAGGAGACAATTCGGTTAATTGTTGAGCCCTTTCAGTGGCCCCACACTTCTTTAAATATTTAGAAGTTTATGTGAGGCTGTGTTTATGTACATCATATTCAGATTATAAGAGGATTTAGATTCTCCAGAATCTGACACCCTCTACTGGAGTGACTGAAGACAGCTACAGTGTACTTATATATAATAAATAAATAAATAAATAAATAAATAAATAAATAAATAAACTTTTTTTAAAAAGGATAAGAAAGACAGAAAGACCAGGCAGGCCTGCCATCCATATCTCTGTCTGTCTGTCTGTCTGTCTATCTGATCCCCGGGAACTGGAGATGGGCCACCATATAGTGCTGGTAGTTGATCCAAGGTTCTCTGGAAGAGGAGACAATTCGGTTAATTGTTGAGCCCTTTCAGTGGCCCCACACTTCTTTAAATATTTAGAAGTTTATGTGAGGCTGTGTTTATGTACATCATATTCAGATTATAAGAGGATTTAGATTCTCCAGAATCTGACACCCTCTACTGGAGTGACTGAAGACAGCTACAGTGTACTTATATATAATAAATAAATAAATAAATAAATAAATAAATAAATAAACTTTTTTTAAAAAGGATAAGAAAGAAAGAAAGACCAGGCAGGCCTGCCATCCTTATCACTGTCTGTATGTCTGTCTGTCTGATCCCCTGGAACTGGAGATGGGCCACCATATAGTTGCTGGTAGTTGATACCAGGTACTCTGGAAGAGGAGACAATGCTGTTAATTGTTGAGCCCTTTCAGTGGCGCCATCCATCTTTAAATATTTAGAGGTATATGTGAGGCTGTGTTTATGTACATCATATGCAGACCATAAGAGGGATTTAGATTCTCCAGAATCTGACACCCTCTTCTGGAGTGTCTGAAGACAGCTAGAGTGTACTTATATCTAAAAAATAAATAGATAAATAAATAAATAAATAAATAAACATTTTTTAAAAAGTATAAGAAAGAAAGAAAGACCAGGCAGGCCTGCCATCCATATCTCTGTCTGTCTGTCTGTCTGTCTATCTGATCCCCGGGAACTGGAGATGGGCCACCATATAGTGCTGGTAGTTGATCCAAGGTTCTCTGGAAGAGGATACAATTCGGTTAATTGTTTAGCCCTTCCAGTGGCCCCACACTTCTTTAAATATTTACAAGTTTATGTGAGGCTGTGTTTATGTACATCATATTCAGATTATAAGAGGATTTAGATTCTCCAGAATCTGACACCCTCTACTGGAGTGACTGAAGACAGCTACAGTGTACTTATGTATAATAAATAAATAAATAAATAAATAAATAAATAAATAAACATTTTTAAAAAAGGATAAGAAAGAAAGTAAGACCAGGCAGGCCTGCCATCCTTATCTCTGTCTCTCTGTCTGTCTGTCTGTCTGTCTGATCCACTGGAACTGGAGATGGGCCACCATAAGGTGCTGGTAGTTGATCCCAGGTTCTCTGGAAGAGGAGACAATGCTGTTAATTGTTGAGCGCTATCAGTGGCCCTACCCATCTTTAAATATTTAGAAGTATATGTGAGGCTGTGTTTATGTACATCATATGCAGACCATAAGAGGGATTTAGATTCTCCAGAATCTGACACCCTCTTCTGGAGTGTCTGAAGACAGCTAGAGTGTACTTATATCTAAAAAATAAATAGATAAATAAATAAATAAATAAATAAACATTTTTAAAAAAGTATAAGAAAGAAAGAAAGACCAGGCAGGCCTGCCATCCATATCTCTGTCTGTCTGTCTGTCTGTCTATCTGATCCCCGGGAACTGGAGATGGGCCACCATATAGTGCTGGTAGTTGACCCAAGGTTCTCTGGAAGAGGAGACAATTCGGTTAATTGTTTAGCCCTTCCAGAGGCCCCACAATTCTTTAAATATTTACAAGTTTATGTGAGGCTGTGTTTATGTACATCATATTCAGATTATAAGAGGATTTAGATTCTCCAGAATCTGACACCCTCTACTGGAGTGACTGAAGACAGCTACAGTGTACTTATGTATAATAAATACATAAATAAATACATAAATAAACATTTTTTAAAAAGGATAAGAAAGAAAGTAAGACCAGGCAGGCCTGCCATCCTTATCTTTGTCTCTCTGTCTGTCTGTCTGTCTGTCTGATCCACTGGAACTGGAGATGGGCCACCATAAGGTGCTGGTAGTTGATCCCAGGTTCTCTGGAAGAGGAGACAATGCTGTTAATTGTTGAGCCCTATCAGTGGCCCTACCCATCTTTAAATATTTAGAAGTATATGTGAGGCTGTGTTTATGTACATCATATGCAGACCATAAGAGGGATTTAAATTCTCCAGAATCTGACACCCTCTTCTGGAGTGTCTGAAGACAGCTACAGTGTACTTATATCTAATAAATACATAAATAAATAAATAAATAAATAAATAAATAAATAAATAAATAAACATTTTTTAAAAAGTATAAGAAATAAAGAAAGACCAGGCAGGCCTGCCATCCTTATCTCTGTCTCTCTGTCTGTCTGTCTGTCTGATCCCCTGGAACTGGAGATGGGCCACCATAAGGTGCTGGTAGTTTATCCCAGGTTCTCTGAAAGAGGAGACAATGCTGTTAATTGTTGAGCCCTCTCAGTGGCCCCACACATCTTTAAATTATTAGAAGTATATGTGAGGCTGTGTTTATGTACATCATATGCAGACCATAAGAGGGATTTAGATTCTCCAGAATCTGACACCCTCTTCTGGAGTGTCTGAAGACAGCTACAGTGTACTTATATCTAATAAATAAACAGATAAATAAATAAATAAACATTTTTTAAAAAGTATAAGAAAGAAAGAAAGACCAGGCAGGCCTGCCATCCATATCTCTGTCTGTCTGTCTGTCTATCTGATCCCCGGGAACTGGAGACGGGCCACCATATAGTGCTGGTAGTTGATCCAAGGTTCTCTGGAAGAGGAGACAATTCGGTTAATTGTTGAGCCCTTTCAGTGGCCCCACACTTCTTTAAATATTTAGAAGTTTATGTGAGGCTGTGTTTATGTACATCATATTCAGATTATAAGAGGATTTAGATTCTCCAGAATCTGACACCCTCTAATGGAGTGACTGAAGACAGCTACAGTGTACTTATATATAATAAATAAATAAATAAATAAATAAATAAATAAATAAATAAATAAACATTTTTTAAAAAGGATAAGAAAGACAGAAAGACCAGGCAGGCCTGCCATCCTTATAACTGTCTGTATGTCTGTCTGTCTGATCCCCTGGAACTGGAGATGGGCCACCATATAGTTGCTGGTAGTTGATCCCAGGTACTCTGCAAGAGGAGACAATGCTGTTAATTGTTGAGCCCTTTCAGTGGCGCCACCCATCTTTAAATATTTAGAGGTATATGTGAGGCTGTGTTTATGTACATCATATGCAGACCATAAGAGGGATTTAGATTCTCCAGAATCTGACACCCTCTTCTGGAGTGTCTGAAGACAGCTACAGTGTACTTATATCTAATAAATAAATAGATAAATAAATAAATAAATAAATTAACATTTTTTAAAAAGTATAAGAAAGAAAGAAAGACCAGGCAGGCCTGCCATCCATATCTCTGTCTGTCTGTCTGTCTGTCTATCTGATCCCCGGGAACTGGAGATGGGCCACCATATAGTGCTGGTAGTTGATCCAAGGTTCTCTGGAAGAGGAGACAATTCAGTTAATTGTTGAGCCCTTTCAGTGGCCCCACACTTCTTTAAATATTTATAAGTATATGTGAGGCTGTGTTTATGTACATCATATGCAGACCATAAGAGGGATTTAGATTCTCCAGAATCTGACACCCTCTTCTGGAGTGTCTGAAGACAGCTACAGTGTACTTATATCTAATAAATAAATAGATAAATAAATAAATAAATAAATAAACATTTTTTAAAAAGGATAAGAAAGAAAGACCAGGCAGGCCTGCCATTCATATCTCTGCC
>NW_028227282.1:1964307-2006413 GCF_978045245.1 Mus caroli
TGTGTTTATGTACATCATATGCAGACCATAAGAGGGATTTAGATTCTCCAGAATCTGACACCCTCTTCTGGAGTGTCTGAACAGCTACAGTGTACTTATATCTAATAATAAATAAATAAATAAATAAATAAATAAATAAATAAATAAATAAATAAATAAATAAATAAATAAACATTTTTTTTAAAAGGGATAAGAATCAAAGAAAGACCAGGCAGGCCTGCCATCCTTATCACTGTCTGTCTGTCTGTCTGTCTGATCCCCTGGAACTGGAGATGGGCCACCTTTTAGGTGCTGGTAGTTGTTCCCAGGTTCTCTGGAAGAGGAGACAATGCTGTTAATTGTTGAGTCCTTTCAGTGGCCCCACCTATTTTTAATTTTTAGAAGTATATGTGAGGCTGTGTTTATGTACATCATATTCAGACCATAAGAGGGATTTAGATTCTCCAGAATCTGACACCCTCTTCTGGAGTGTCTGAAGACGGCTACAGTGTACTTATATCTAATAAATAAATAAATAAATAAATAAATAAATAAATAAACATTTTTCAAAAAGTATAAGAAATAAAGAAAGACCAGGCAGACCTGCCATCCTAATCTCTGTCTCTCTGTCTGTCTGTCTGTCTGTCTGATCCACTGGAACTGGAGATGGGCCACCATAAGGTGCTGGTAGTTTATCCCAGGTTCTCTGAAAGAGGAGACAATGCTGTTAATTGTTGAGCCCTCTCAGTGGCCCCACACATCTTTAATTTTTTAGAAGTATATGTGAGGCTGTGTTTATGTACATCATATGCAGACCATAAGAGGGATTTAGATTCTCCAGAATCTGACACCCTCTTCTGGATTGTCTGAAGACAGCTACAGTGTACTTATATCTAATAAATACATAAATAAATATATAAATAAACATTTTTTTAAAAGGATAAGAAAGAAAGAAAGACCAGGCAGGCCTGCCATCCTTATCACTGTCTGTATGTCTGTCTGTCTGATCCTCTGGAACTGGAGATGGGCCACCATATAGTTGCTGGTAATTGATCCCAGGTACTCTGGAAGAGGAGACAATGCTGTTAATTGTTGAGCTTTTAGAGTGGCTCCACCCTTCTTTAAATTTTTAGAAGTATATGTGAGGCTGTGTTTATGTACATCATATGCAGTCCATAAGAGGGATATAGATTCTCCAGAATATGACACCCTCTTCTGAAGTGTCTGAAGACAGCTACAATGTACTTATATCTAATAAATATATATATAAATAAATAAACATTTTTAAAATGTATAAGAAGAAAGAAAAACCAGGCAGGCCTGCAATCCTTGTCTGTCTGTCTGTATGTATGTATGTCTGATCCCCTGGAACTGGAGATGGGCCACAATATATTTGCTGGTAGTTGATCCCAGGTCCTCTGGAAGAGGAGACAATGCTGTTAATTGTTGAGCTTTTTCAGTGGCCCCAACCATCTATAAATTTTTAGAAGTATATGTGAGGCTGTGTTTATGTACATCATATGCAGACTATAAGAGGGATATAGATTCTCCAGAATCTGACACCCTCTTCTGGAGAGTCTGAAGACAGCTACAGTGTACTTATATCTAATAAATACATAAATAAATATATAAATAAACTTTTTTTAAAAACGGATAAGAAAGAATGAAAGACCAGGCAGGCCTGCCATCCTTATCTCTGTCTGTCTGTCTGTCTGTCTGATCCCCTGCAACTTGAGATGGGCCACCACATAGTTGCTGGTAGTTGATCCCACGTTCTCTGGAAGAGGAGACAATGGTGTTAATTGTTGAGCCCTTTCAGTGGGCCCACCCATCTTTAAATTTTTAGAAGTATATATGAGGCTGTGTTTATGTACATCATATGCAGACCATAAGAGCGATTTAGATTCTACAAAAGATGACACCCTCTTCTAGAGTGTCTGAAGACAGCTACAGTGTACTTATATCTAATAAATAAATAAATAAATAAATAAATAAATAAATAAATAAACATTATTTTAAAAGTATAAGAAAGAAAGAAAGACCACGCAGGCTTCCATCTTTACCTCTGTCAGTCTGTCTGTCTGTCTGTCTGAACCCTTGGAACTGGAGATGGGCCACCATATAGTTGCTGTTAGTTGATCCCAGGTTCTCTGGAAGAAGAGACAATGCTGTTAATTGTTGAGCCCTTTCAGTGGCTCCACCTATCTTTAAATTTTTAGAAGTATATGTTAGGCTGTGTTTACGTATATCATATGTAGACCATAAGAGGGATTTTGATTCTCCAGAATCTGACACCCTCTTCTGGAGTGTCTGAAGACAACTACAGTGTACTTATATCTAATAAATACATAAATAAATAAATAAATAAATAAATAAACATTATTTTAAAAGCATAAGAAAGAAAGAAAAACCAGGCATGCCTGCCCTCCTTATCTCTGTCTGTCTGTCTGTCTGTCTGATCCCCTGGAACTGGAGATGGGCCACCATATAGTTGCTGGTAGTTGATCCCAGGTACTCTGGAAGAGGAGACAATGCTGTTAATTGTTGAGCTTTTAGAGTGGCCCCACCCTTCTTTAAATTTTTAGAAGTATATGTGAGGCTGTGTTTATGTACATCATATGCAGACCATAAGAGGGATTTAGATTCTCCAGAATCTGACACCCTCTTCTGGAGTGTCTGAAAGCAGCTACAGTGTACATATATCTAATAAATACATAAATAAATATATAAATAAACATTTTTTTAAAAGGATAAGAAAGAAAGAAAGACCAGGCAGGCCTGCCATCCTTATCACTGTCTGTATGTCTGTCTGTCTGATCCCCTGGAACTGGAGATGGGCCACCATATAGTTGCTGGTAGTTGATCCCAGGTACTCTGGAAGAGGATACAATGCTGTTAATTGTTGAGCTTTTAGAGTGGTCCCACCCTTCTTCAAATTTTTAGAAATATATGTGAGGCTGTGTTTATGTACATCATATGCAGACCATAAGAGGGATTTAGATTCTCCAGAATATGACACCCTCTTCTGGAGTGTCTGAAGACAGCTACAGTGTACTTATATCTAATAAATATATATATAAATAAATAAACATTTTTAAAATGTATAAGAAAGAAAGAAAAACCAGGCAGGCCTGCAATCCTTGTCTGTTTGTCTGTATGTATGTCTGTCTGATCGCCTGGAACTGGAGATGGGCCACAATACAGTTGCTGGTAGTTGATCCCAGGTCCTCTGGAAGAGGAGACAATGCTGTTAATTGTTGAGCCCTTTCAGTGGCCCCAACCATCTTTAAATTTTTAGAAGTATATGTGAGGCTGTGTTTATGTACATCATATGCAGACCATAAGAGGGATATAGATTCTCCAGAATCTGACACCCTTTTCTGGAGAGTCTGAAGACAGCTACAGTGTACTTATATCTAATAAATAAATAAATAAATAAATTAATTAATTAATAAACATTTTTTAAAAAGATAAGAAAGAAAGATAAATCAGGCAGGCCTTCCATCCTTATCTCTGTCTGTCTGTCTGTCTCTCTGATGCCCTGCAACTTGAGATGGGCCACCACATAGTTGCTGGTAGTTGATCCCACGTTCTCTGGAAGAGGAGACAATGGTGTTAATTGTTGAGCCTTTTCAGTTGGCCCACCCATCTTTAAATTTTTAGAAGTATATGTGAGGCTGTGTTTATGTACATCATATGCAGACCATAAGAGGGATTTAGATTCTCCAGAAGATGACACCCTCTTCTAGAGTGTCTGAAGACAGTTACAGTGTACTTATATCTAATAAATACATAAATAAATAAATAAATAAATAAATAAATAAACATTTTTTTAAAAGTATAAGAAAGAAAGAAAGACCAGGCAGGCCTCCATCCTTACCTCTGTCAGTCTGTCTGTCTGTCTGTCTGATTCCTTGGAACTGGAGATGGGCCACCATATTGTTGCTGTTAGTTGATCCCAGGTTCTCTGGAAGAAGAGACAATGCTCTTAATTGTTGAGCCCTTTCAGTGGCTCCACCTATCTTTAAATTTTTAGAAGTATATGTTAGGCTGTGTTTATGTACATCATATGCAGACCATAAGAGGGATTTAGATTCTCCAGAATCTGACACCCTCTTCTGGAGTGTCTAAAGACAACTACAATGTACTTATATCTAATAAATACATAAATAAATAAATAAATAAATAAATAAATAAATAAATAAATAAATGAACATTATTTTAAAAGGATAAGAAAGAAAGAAAAACCAGGCAGACCTGCCCTTTTTATCTCTGTCTGTCTATCTGTCTGATCTCCTGGAACTGGAGATGGGCTACCATATAGTTGCTGGTAGTTGATCCCAGGTTCTCTGGAAGAAGAGACAATGCTGTTAATTGTTGAGCCCTTTCAGTGGGCCCACCCATCTTAAATTTTTAGAAGTGTATGTGAATCTGTGTTTATGTCCATCATATGCAGACCATAAGAGGGATTTATATTCTCCAGAATCTGACACCCTCTTCTGGAGTGTCTGAAGACAGCTACGGTGTACTTATATCTAATAAATACATAAATAAATAAATAAACATTTTTTAAAAAGGATAAGAAAGAAAGAAAGGCCAGGGAGGCCTGCCACCCTTGTCTGTCTGTCTCTTTGTCTGCCTGATCCCCTGGAACGGGAGATGGGCCACCATATAGTTGCTCGTAGTTGATCCCAGGTTCTCTGGAAGAGGAGTCAGTGCTGTTAATTGTTGATCCCTTTCAGTGGCCCCACCCATCTTTAAATTTTTAGAAGTATATGTGAGGCTGTGTTTATGTACATCATATGCAGTCCATAAGAGGGATTTAGATTCTCCAGAATCTGACACCCTCCTCTGGAGTGTCTGAAAGCAGCTACAGTGTACTTATATCTAATAAATACATACTTAAATTAATAAACATTTTTAAAAGGATAAGAAAGAAGGAAAGACAAGGTAGGCCTGCCATCCTTAACTCTATCTGTCTGTATGTCTGTCTGTCTGTCTGAACCCCTGTAACTGGAGAGTGGCCACCATATAGTTGCTGGTAGTTGATCCCAGGTTCTCTATAAGAGGAGACAATGCTGTTAATTGTTGATCCCTTTCACTGGCCCCACACATCTTTAAATTTTTAGATGTAAATGTGAGGCTGTGTGTATGTACATCATATGCAGACCATAAGAGGGATATAGATTCTCCAGAATCTGACAGCCTCTTCTGGAGTGTCTGAAGACAGCTACAGTGTAAGTATATCTAATAAATACATAAATAAATAAATGAATAAATAAATAAACAAACATTTTTTAAAAGGGATAAGAAAGAAAGAAAAACCAGGCAGGCCTGCCATCCTTGTCTGTCTTTCTCTCTGTCTGTCTGTCTTGCCTAGCCCCTTGAGTAGCCTAGCCTAGTCCCTTGCCTTGACTAGCCCAGCCCCTTGCCTAGCCTAGCCTAGCCCAGCCCTGCCTTGCCTAGCCCTGCCTATCCCTGTCTTTAACCAGGCTGGCCTCGAACTCAGAAACTGACTGCCTCTGCCTCCAGAGTGCTCTCATTAAGAGCTGGAGCCACCACTGACTGTTGGGTTTTCTAAGTCTTACATAGGTATGGTCTGTTTCTCAGCTGTGAAACCCTAATTAACACATGTAGTCTGTCCTAGGTCAGCCATAGCTACAGACTGAGGCCTTTGCTAAAACAAAACAAAAGAAAACAAAAAATAGAAATAATAAAATAAATAAATTAAGCAACCACATGATATCTTTTCTTTCTTTCAATGATACTCAGAGCTTGAAGCAGTTCACCCATGAGACCTCAGCTCCGGACATTGAGGCTCTTTCCCTAACAAGTATTATGGCTGAACCTGAGGGGTTCTACTGCTGATTTGTGTCCCCCACTTTAAAAAAATAGTTGTTTTCAAAGGCTGCAGGTTCTTAGCCCTGTTCCTTGTTACAGTTGAGTCACAGCCCTGAAAGTTCAGTGTTAGTTAAAGGCACTGAGAAGGGCTTCCTATAGACATCAAAGACCAAGTCTTTGTTTTTAAAAAGTTAATCTGGATTCCCCCACCCCCTGGCATCCTTAGAATTCCTAGAAAGGAAGGCAGGGACCTGGGCAGAAGGGTGCAAGGCTACTGGTGTTTGTAAGTGGTAACAGAAAGCTTTCTCTTTTTGGTACCCTACCCCAAGTTACACTGTCACTTCTTTTTCCTAGTTGTTGTTTTGTCGGTTTGTATTCTCAACATAGACCCTTTTCCTTCCTAACCTTGGCTGTCCTGAACCTTACTGTCCTTGAACTCAGTGATTTGCCTGTCTTGCTGGGATGAAACTGTGAGCTACCATCCAGAAGGAAGCACCCTGCTGAGGTTAGATTGGGGTCTCTTCCATTTTTACTCTATGAACATGCATATGACAGGCCTGTTCTTTCTTTTTTACTTTTCCTTTTCTTTTTAAAGATTTATTTATTTATTATATTTAAGTATGCTGTAGCTATCTTCAGACAGTCCAGAAGAGGGTGTCAGATTCTGAAGAATCTAAATCATTCTTATTGTCTGCATATGATGTATATAAACACAGCCTCACATATACTCAAAAAAAAAAAAGAAAGAAAGATGTGGCTACAGAGAGGGCTCAACCATTAAGAGCATTGTCTCCTCTTCCAGAGAACCTGGGCTCAATTACCAGTATTATATATGGTGGCCCATCTCCAGTTCCAGGGGATCTAATACTCTGTTCTGGAGTCTGTGGGCACAGCATACACATGCAAAACATTCTTACACAATCATTGAGAGAGGAGAGAGAGGGGTTGAGAGAGAGGGGAGGAAATCATACCTCCTGACAAGTTTGAAGACCTGAGCTTCATCACTCACACAAATAAATAAATGCAAAATATTTTTTTATAAATAAACTCTGCCATTGCCCTTTAAAAATTCCTAGAAAACAAGTTTTAAAAGCAACAGTTTTATTTACTATATCTAAAGGACAGTCATGAGCATATTCAATAAATAGAAAAAGGCCTGTTAGTCTTAGAAATGGAATGGACAAACCAAGGAAGGTTTGCAATTACATAATGAGGCATCTCAGCCCAGCTCTAAGGTTGGAAATAAGACTCGAGAATAGGATACACCTGAAGACAGCCAGCCATTGTTTTTTGTTTTGGAGGCTGAAAGGATACACCTGAAGACAGCCAATGCTGTGTGATGGTGATCTGGTATTTTTTTTTTAATTTTTAAAAACTTTAACACTTTTTATAAAACTTTTATAAAAACTTTTTCTTTCTTTCTTTTCTTCTTTCCTTTCTTTCTTTCCTCACCCTAGCCCCTACCCTAGCCCTGTCTTTCTCCAGGGTGGCCTCGAACTCAGAAACTGACTGCCTCTGCCTACAGAGTGCTCTCATTAAGAGCTTGAGCCACCACTGAATGTAGGGTTTTCTAAGCCTTACCTTGCTCTTGGTGTCTGTTCTCAGCTGTGAAACCCTAATTAACACAAGTAGGCAGTCCTGGGTCAGCCAGAGCTACAGACAGAGGACTTCTCTAAAAACAAATAAAACAAAACAAAACAACAAATAAAAATAATAAAATACATAAATTAAGCAACCACAGCATAGCTTTTCTCTATCTAGGTGGTACTCAGAAATTCCAGCAGTTGGCCTGTGACACCTCAGCTCAGTATATGTGAGGCTGTGTTTATGTACATCATATGCAGACCATAAGAGGGATTTACATTCTCCAGAATCTGACACCCTCCTCTGGAGTGTCTAAAGAAAGCTACAGTGTACTTATATCTAAGAAATATATGAATAAATAAATAAATAAATAAATAAATAAATAAACATTTTTTAAAAAGGATAAGAAAGTAAGAAAGACCAGGCAGGCCTGCCACCCTTATGTCTGTCTGTCTGTCTGTCTGTCTGATACCCTGGAACTGGACATGGGCCACCATAGTGTTGCTGGTAGTTTATCCCAGGTTCTCTGGAAGAGGAGACAATGCTCTTAATTGTTGAGCCCTTTCAGTGGACCCACACTTCTTTAAATATTTAGAAGTATATGTGAGGCTGTGTTTATGTACATCATATTCAGATTATAAGAGGATTTAGATTCTCCAGAATCTGACACCCTCTACTGGAGTGTCTGAAGACAGCTACAGTGTACTTATATATAATAAATACATAAATAAATAAATAAATAAATAAATAAATAAATAAACATTTTTTAAAAAGGATAAGAAAGAAAGTAAGACCAGGCAGGCCTGCCATCCTTATCTCTGTCTGTCTGTCTGTCTGTCTGATATCCTGGAACTGGAGATGGGCTACCATATAGTTGCTGGTAGTTGATCCCAGGATCTCTGGAAGAGGAGACAATGCTGTTAATTGTTGAGCCCTATCAGTGGCCCTACCCATCTTTAAATTTTTAGAAGTGTATGTGAGGCTGTGTTTATGTACATCATATGCAGACCAGAAGACGGATTTAGATTCATCAGAATCTGACACCCTCTTCTGAAGTGTCTGAAGACAGCTACAGTGTACTTATATCTAATAAATACATATAAATAAATAAATAAATAAACATTATTTAAACCGGATAAGAAAAAAAGAAAGACCAGGCAGGCCTACCATCCTTATCTCGGTCTGTCTGTCTGTCTGTCTGTCGTTCTGATCCCCTGGAACTGGAGATGGGCCACCATATAGGTGCTGGTATTTGATCCCAGGTTCTCTGGAAGAGGAGACAATGCTGTTAATTGTTGAGCGCTTTCAGTGGCCCCACCCATTGTTAAATTTTTAGAAGTATATGTGAGGCTGTGTTTATGTACATCATATGCAGACCATAAGAGGGATTTAGATTCTCTAGAATCTGACACCCTTTACTGGAGTGTCTGAAGACAGCTACAGTGTACTTATATCTAATAAATACATAAATAAATAAATAAATAAATAAATAAATAAACATTTTTTAAAAAGTAAAAGAAATAAAGAAAGACCAGGCAGGCCTGCCATCCATATCTCTGTCTCTTTGTCTGTCTGTCTGTCTGATCCACTGGAACTGGAGATGGGCCACCATAAGGTGCTGGTAGTTTATCCCAGGTTCTCTGAAAGAGGAGACAATGCTGTTAATTGTTGAGCCCTCTCAGTGGCCCCACACATCTTTAAATTTTTAGAAGTATATGTGAGGCTGCGTTTATGTACATCATATGCAGACCATAAAAGGGATTTAGATTCTCCAGAATCTGACACCCTCTTCTGGAGTGTCTGAAAACAGCTACAGTGTACTTATATCTAATAAATACATAAATAAATATATAAATAAACATTTTTTTAAAAAGAATAAGAAAGAAAGAAAGAAAGAAAGAAAGAAAGAAAGAAAGAAAGAAAGAAAGAAAGAAAGAAAGAAAGAAAGACCAGGCAGGCCTGCCATCCTTATCACTGTCTGTCTGTCTGTCTGTCTGATCCCGTGGAACTGGAGATGGGCCACCATAGAGTTGCTGGTAGTTGATCCCAGGTCCTCTGGAAGAGGAGACAATGCTGTTAATTGTTGAGCCCTTTCAGTCGCCCGACCCGTCTTTAAATTTTTAGAAGTATATGTGAGGCTTTGTTTATGTACATCATATGCAGACCATAAGAGGGATATAGATTCTCCAGAATCTGACACCCTCTTCTGGAGTGTCTGAAGACAGCTACAGTGTACTTATATCTAGTAAATAAATAAATAAATAAATAAATAAATAAATAAATGAATAAATGAATAAATAAATAAATAAACATTTTTAAAAAGGATAAGAAAGAAAGAAAAATCAGGCAGGCCTGCCATCCTTATCTCTGTCTGTCTGTCTGTCTGTCTGATCCCCTGCAACTTGAGATGGGCCACCATATAGTTGCTGGTAGTTGATCCCACCTTCTCTGGAAGAGGAGACAATGGTGTTAATTGTTGAGCCCTTTCAGTGGGCCCACCCATCTTTAAATTTTTAGAAGTATATGTGAGGCTGTGTTTGTGTACATCATATGCAGACCATAAGAGGGATTTAGATTCTCCAGGATATGACACCCTCTTCTAGAGTGTCTGAAGACAGCTACAGTGTACTTATATCTAATAAATACATAAATAAATAAATAAACATTTTTTAAAAAGAATAAGAAAGAAAGAAAGACCAGGCAGGCCTGCCACCTTGTCTGTCTGTCTGTCTGTCTGTCTATCTGTCAGATACCCTGGAACTGGAGATGAGCCACCATATAGTTGCTGGTAGTTGATCCCAGGTTCTCTGGAAGAGGAGACAATGCTGTTAATTGTTGAGCCCTTTCAGTGGCCCCACCCATCTTTAAATTTTTAGAAGTATATGTGAGGCTCTGTTCATGTACATCATATGCAGAACATAAGAGGGATATTGATTCTCCAGAATCTGACACCCTCTTCTGGAGAGTCTGAAGACAGCTACAGTGTACTTATATCTAATAAATACATAAATAAATAAATAAATAAATGAATAAATGAATAAATAAATAAATAAATAAATAAATAAATAAATGAACATTTTTTAAAAAGGATAAGAAAGAAAGAAAAATCAGGCAGGCCTGCCATCCTTATCTCTGTCTGTCTGTCTGTCTGTCTTATCCCCTGGAACTTGAGATGGGCCACCATATAGTTGCTGGTAGTTAATCCCACGTTCTCTGGAAGAAGAGACAATGCTGTTAATTGTTGATCCCTTTCAGTGGGCCCACCCATCTTTAAATATTTAGAAGTATATGTGAGGCTGTGTTTATGTACATCCTATGCAGACCATAAGAGGGATTTAGATTCTCCAGAAGATGACACCCTCTTCTAGACTGTCTGAAGACAGCTACAGTGTACTTATATCTAATAAATACATAAATAAATAAATAAATAAATAAATAAATAAATAAACATTTTTTAAAAGTATAAGAAAGAAAGAAAGACCAGGCAGGCCTCCATCCTTATCTCTGTCAGTCTGTCTGTCTGTCTGTCTGATCCCTTGGAACTGGAGATGGGCCACCATATAGTTGCTGTTAGTTGATCCCTGGTTCTCTGGAAGAAGCGACAATGCTTTTAATTGTTGAGCCTTTTCAGTGGCTCCACCTATCTTTAAATTTTTAGAAGTATATGTTAGGCTGTGTTTATGTACATCATATGCAGACTATAAGAGGGATTTAGATTCTCCAGAATCTGACACCCTCTTCTGGAGTGTCTGAAGACAACTACAGTGTACTTATATCTAATAAATACATAAATAAATAAATAAATAAATAAATAAATAAATAAACATTATTTTAAAAGGATAAGAAAGAAAGAAAAAACAGGCAGGCCGCCCTCCTTATCTCTGTCTGTCTGTCTGTCTGTCTGATCCCCTGGAACTGGAGATGGGCCACCATATAGTTGCTGGTAGTTGATCCCAGGTTCTCTGGAAGAAGAGACAATGCTGTTAATTGTTGAGCCCTTTCAGTGGCCCCACCCATCTTAAATTTTTAGAAGTATATGTGAATCTGTGTTTATGTCCATCATATGCAGACCATAAGAGGGATTTATATTCTCCAGAATCTGACACCCACTTCTGGAGTGTCTGAAGACAGCTACAGTGTACTTATATCTAATAAATACATAAATAAATAAATAAACATTTTTTAAAAAGGATAAGAAAGAAAAAAAAAACCAGGGAGGCCTGCCATCCTTGTCTGTCTGTCTCTTTGTCTGCCTGATCCCCTGGAACTGGAGATGGGCCACCATATAGTTGCTGGTAGTTGATCCCAGGTTCTCTGGTAGAGGAGACAATGCTGTTAATTGTTGAGCCCTTTCAGTGGCCCCAACCATCTTTAAATTTTTAGAAGTATATGTGAGGCTGTGTTTATGTACTTCATATGCAGACCATAATAGGGATTTAGATTCTCCAGAATCAGACACCCTCTTCTGGAGTGTCTGAAGACAGCTATATTGTACTTATATATAATAAATACATAAATAAATATATAAATAAATAAATAAATAAATAAACATTTTTTTAAAAGTATAAGAAAGAAAGAAAGACCAGGCAGGCCTCCATCCTTATCTCTGTCTGTCTGTCTGTCTGTCTGATACCCTGGAACTGGAGATGGGCCACCATACAGTTGCTGGTAGTTTATCCAAGGTTCTCTGGAAGAGGAGACAATGCTTTTAATTGTTGAGCTCTTTCTCTGGCCCCACCCATCTTTAAATTTTTAGAAGTATATGTGAGGCTGTGTTTATGTACATCATATGCAGACCATAAGAGCGATTTAGATTCTCCAGAATCTGACACCCTCTTCTGGAGTGTCTGAAGATAGCTACAGTGTACTTATATCTAATAAATACATAAATAAACAAATAAACATTTTTTAAAAAGGATAATAAAGAAAGAGAGACCAGGCAGGCCTGCCATCCTTGTCTGTCTGTCTGTCTGTCTGATCCCCTGGAACTGGAGTTGGGCCACCATATAATTGCTGGTAGTTGATCCCAGGTTCTCTGGAAGAGGATTCAGTGCTGTTAATTGTTGAGCCCTTTCAGTGGCCCCACCCATCTTTAAATTTTTAGAAGTATATGTGAGGCTGTGTTCATGTACATCATATGCAGACCATAAGAGGGATATAGATTCTCCAGAATCTGACACCCTCTTTGGGAGTGTTTGAAGACAGCTACAGTGTACTTATATCTAATAAATACATACTTAAATTAATAAACATTTTTTAAAAAGGATAAGAAAGAAGGAAAGACCAGGTAGGCCTGCCATACTTAACTCTATCTGTCTGTATGTCTGTCTGTCTGTCTGATCCCCTGGAACTGGAGATGGGCCACCATATAGTTGCTGGTAGTTGATCCCAGGTTCTCTATAAGAGGAGACAATGCTGTTAATTGTTGATCCCTTTCACTGGCCCCACACATCTTTAAAATTTTAGATGTAAATGTGAGGCTGTGTGTATGTACATCATATGCAAACAATAAGAGGGATATAGATTCTCCAGAATCTGACACCCTCTTCTGGAGTGTCTGAAGACAGCTACAGTGTACTTATATCTAATAAATACATAAATAAATAAATAAATAAATAAATAAACATTTTTTAAAAGGGATAAGAAATAAAGAAAAACCAGGCAGGCCTGCCACCCTTGTCTGTCTTTCTCTCTGTCTGTCTGTCTTGCCTAGCCCCTTGAGTAGCCTAGCCTAGTCTCTTGCCTTGACTAGCCCAGCCCCTTGCCTAGCCTAGCCTAGCCCAGCCCTGCCTTGCCTAGCCCTGCCTATCCCTGTCTTTAACCAGGCTGGCCTCGAACTCAGAAACTGACTGCCTCTGCCTCCAGAGTGCTCTCATTAAGAGCTCGAGCCACCACTGTCTGTTGGGTTTTCTAAGTCTTACATAGGTATGGTCTGTTTCTCAGCTGTGAAACCCTAATTAACACATGTAGTCTGTCCTAGGTCAGCCATAGCTACAGACTGAGGCCTTTTCTAAAACAAAACAAAAGAAAACAAAAAATAGAAATAATAAAATAAATAAATTAAGCAACCACATGATATCTTTTCTTTCTTTCAATGATACTCAGAGCTTGAAGCAGTTCACCCATGAAACCTCAGCTCCGGACATTGAGGCTCTTTCCCTAACAAGTATTATGGCTGAACCTGAGGGGTTCTACTGCTGATTTGTGTCCCCCACTTTAAAAAAATAGTTGTTTTCAAAGGCTGCAGGTTCTTAGCCCTGTTCCTTGTTACAGTTGAGTCACAGCCCTGAAAGTTCAGTGGTAGTTAAAGGCACTGAGAAGGGCTTCCTATAGACATCAAAGACCAAGTCTTTTTTTTTTAAAAAGTTAATCTGGATTCCCCCACCCCCTGGCATCCTTAGAATTCCTAGAAAGGAAGGCAGGGACCTGGGCAGAAGGGTGCAAGGCTACTGGTGTTTGTAAGTGGTAACAGAAAGCTTTCTCTTTTTGGTACCCTACCCCAAGTTACACTGTCACTTCTTTTTCCTAGTTGTTGTTTTGTCGGTTTGTATTCTCAACATAGACCCTTTTCCTTCCTAACCTTGGCTGTCCTGAACCTTACTGTCCTTGAACTCAGTGATTTGCCTGTCTTGCTGGGATGAAACTGTGAGCTACCATCCAGAAGGAAGCACCCTGCTGAGGTTAGATTGTGGTCTCTCCCATTTTCCTCTATGAACATGCATATGGCAGGCCTGTTCTTTCTTTTTTACTTTTCCTTTTCTTTTTAAAGATTTATTTATTTATTATATTTAAGTATGCTGTAGCTATCTTCAGACAGTCCAGAAGAGGGTGTCAGATTCTGAAGAATCTAAATCATTCTTATTGTCTGCATATGATGTATATAAACACAGCCTCACATATACTCAAAAAAAAAAAAAGAAAGAAAAAAGATGTGGCTACAGAGAGGGCTCAACAATTAAGAGCATTGTCTCCTCTTCCAGAGAACCTGGGCTCAATTACCAGTATTATATATGGTGGCCCATCTCCAGTTCCAGGGGATCTAATACTCTGTTCTGGAGTCTGTGGGCACAGCATACACATGCAAAACATTCTTACACAATCATTGAGAGAGGAGAGAGAGGGATTGAGAGAGAGGGGAGGTAATCATACCTCCTGACGAGTTTGAAGACCTGAGCTTCATCACTCACACAAATAAATAAATGCAAAATATTTTTTTATAAATAAACTCTGCCATTGCCCTTTAAAAATTCCTAGAAAACAAGTTTTATAAGCAACAGTTATATTTACTATATCTAAAGGACAGTCATGAGCATATTCAATAAATAGAAAAAGGCCTGTTAGTCTTAGAAATGGAAAAGACAAACCAAGGAAGGTTTGCAATTACATAATGAGGCAGCTCAGCCCAGCTGTAAGGTTGGAAATAAGACTCGAGAATAGGATACACCTGAAGACAACCAGCCGTTGTTTTTTGTTTTGGAGGCTGAAAGGATACACCTGAAGACAGCCAATGCTGTGTGATGGTGATCTGGTATTTTTTTTTTTTAATTTTTAAAAACGTTAACACTTTTTATAAAACTTTTATAAAAACTCTTTCTTTCTCTCTCTTTCTTTCTCTCTCTCTCTCTCTCTTTCTCTCTCTCTCTTTCTCTCTCTCTCTCTTTCTCTCTCTCTCTCTTTCTCTCTCTCTCTCTTTCTCTCTCTCTCTCTTTCTCTCTCTCTCTCTCTCTCTCTCTCTTTCTCTCTCTCTCTCTCTCTCTCTCTCTTTCTCTCTCTCTCTCTCTCTCTCTCTCTCTCTTTCTCTCTCTTTCTCTCTCTTTCTTTCTTTTTCTCTCTTTCTCTCTCTTTCTTTCTTTTTCTCTCTTTCTCTCTCTTTCTTTCTCTCTCTTTCTCTCTCTTTCTCTTTCTTTCTTTCTTTCCTCACCCTAGCCCCTACCCTAGCCCTGTCTTTCACCAGGGTGGCCTCGAACTCAGAAACTGACTGCCTCTGCCTACAGAGTGCTCTCATTAAGAGCTTGAGCCACCACTGAATGTAGGGTTTTCTAAGCCTTACCTTGCTCTTGGTGTCTGTTCTCAGCTGTGAAACCCTAATTAACACAAGTAGGCAGTCCTGGGTCAGCCAGAGCTACAGACAGAGGACTTCTCTAAAAACAAATAAAACAAAACAAAACAACAAATAGAAATAATAAAATACATAAATTAAGCAACCACAGCATAGCTTTTCTCTATCTAGGTGGTACTCAGAAATTCCAGCAGTTGGCCTGTGACACCTCAGCTCAGTATATGTGAGGCTGTGTTTATGTACATCATATGCAGACCATAAGAGGGATTTACATTCTCCAGAATCTGACACCCTCCTCTGGAGTGTCTAAAGAAAGCTACAGTGTACTTATATCTAAGAAATACATAAATAAATAAATAAATAAATAAATAAATAAATATTTTTTAAAAAGGATAAGAAAGAAAGAAAGACCAGGCAGGCCTGCCACCTTGTCTGTCTGTCTGTCTGTCTGTCTATCTGTCAGATACCCTGGAACTGGAGATGAGCCACCATATAGTTGCTGGTAGTTGATCCCAGGTTCTCTGGAAGAGGAGACAATGCTGTTAATTGTTGAGCCCTTTCAGTGGCCCCACCCATCTTTAAATATTTAGAAGTATATGTGAGGCTGTGTTTATGTACATCCTATGCAGACCATAAGAGGGATTTAGATTCTCCAGAAGATGACACCCTCTTCTAGACTGTCTGAAGACAGCTACAGTGTACTTATATCTAATAAATACATAAATAAATAAATAAATAAATAAATAAATAAACATTTTTTAAAAGTATAAGAAAGAAAGAAAGACCAGGCAAGCCTCCATCCTTATCTCTGTCAGTCTGTCTGTCTGTCTGTCTGATCCCTTGGAACTGGAGATGGGCCACCATATAGTTGCTGTTAGTTGATCCCTAGTTCTCTGGAAGAAGCGACAATGCTTTTAATTGTTGAGCCTTTTCAGTGGCTCCACCTATCTTTAAATTTTTAGAAGTATATGTTAGGCTGTGTTTATGTACATCATTTGCAGACTATAAGAGGGATTTAGATTCTCCAGAATCTGACACCCTCTTCTGGAGTGTCTGAAGACAACTACAGTGTACTTATATCTAATAAATACATAAATAAATAAATAAATAAATAAATAAATAAATAAACATTATTTTAAAAGGATAAGAAAGAAAGAAAAAACAGGCAGGCCGCCCTCCTTATCTCTGTCTGTCTGTCTGTCTGTCTGATCCCCTGGAACTGGAGATGGGCCACCATATAGTTGCTGGTAGTTGATCCCAGGTTCTCTGGAAGAAGAGACAATGCTGTTAATTGTTGAGCCCTATCAGTGGCCCCACCCATCTTAAATTTTTAGAAGTATATGTGAATCTGTGTTTATGTCCATCATATGCAGACCATAAGAGGGATTTATATTCTCCAGAATCTGACACCCACTTCTGGAGTGTCTGAAGACAGCTACAGTGTACTTATATCTAATAAATACATAAATAAATAAATAAACATTTTTTAAAAAGGATAAGAAAGAAAAAAAACCAGGGAGGCCTGCCATCCTTGTCTGTCTGTCTCTTTGTCTGCCTGATCCCCTGGAACTGGAGATGGGCCACCATATAGTTGCTGGTAGTTGATCCCAGGTTCTCTGGTAGAGGAGACAATGCTGTTAATTGTTGAGCCCTTTCAGTGGCCCCACACATCTTTAAATTTTTAGAAGTATATGTGAGGCTGTGTTTATGTACTTCATATGCAGACCATAATAGGGATTTAGATTCTCCAGAATCAGACACCCTCTTCTGGAGTGTCTGAAGACAGCTATATTGTACTTATATATAATAAATACATAAATAAATATATAAATAAATAAATAAATAAATAAATAAACATTTTTTTAAAAGTATAAGAAAGAAAGAAAGACCAGGCAGGCCTCCATCCTTATCTCTGTCTGTCTGTCTGTCTGTCTGATACCCTGGAACTGGAGATGGGCCACCATATAGTTGCTGGTAGTTTATCCAAGGTTCTCTGGAAGAGGAGACAATGCTTTTAATTGTTGAGCCCTTTCTGTGGCCCCACCCATCTTTAAATTTTTAGAAGTATATGTGAGGCTGTGTTTATGTACATCATATGCAGACCATAAGAGCGATTTAGATTCTCCAGAATCTGACACCCTCTTCTGGAGTGTCTGAAGATAGCTACAGTGTACTTATATCTAATAAATACATAAATAAACAAATAAACATTTTTTAAAAAGGATAATAAAGAAAGAGAGACCAGGCAGGCCTGCCATCCTTGTCTGTCTGTCTGTCTGTCTGATCCCCTGGAACTGGAGATGGGCCACCATATAATTGCTGGTAGTTGATCCCAGGTTCTCTGGAAGAGGATTCAGTGCTGTTAATTGTTGAGCCCTTTCAGTGGCCCCACCCATCTTTAAATTTTTAGAAGTATATGTGAGGCTGTGTTCATGTACATCATATGCAGACCATAAGAGGGATATAGATTCTCCAGAATCTGACACCCTCTTTGGGAGTGTTTGAAGACAGCTACAGTGTACTTATATCTAATAAATACATACTTAAATTAATAAACATTTTTTAAATAGGATAAGAAAGAGGAAAGACCAGGTAGGCCTGCCATACTTAACTCTATCGGTCTGTATGTCTGTCTGTCTGTCTGATCCCCTGGAACTGGAGATGGGCCACCATATAGTTGCTGGTAGTTGATCCCAGGTTCTCTATAAGAGGAGACAATGCTGTTATTTGTTGATCCCTTTCACTGGCCCCACACATCTTTAAAATTTTAGATGTAAATGTGAGGCTGTGTGTATGTACATCATATGCAAACAATAAGAGGGATATAGATTCTCCAGAATCTGACACCCTCTTCTGGAGTGTCTGATGACAGCTACAGTGTACTTATATCTAATAAATAAATAAATAAATAAATAAATAAATAAATAAATAAACATTTTTAAAAGGGATAAGAAATAAAGAAAAACCAGGCAGGCCTGCCATCCTTGTCTGTCTTTCTCTCTGTCTGTCTGTCTTGCCTAGCCCCTTGAGTAGCCTAGCCTAGTCCCTTGCCTTGACTAGCCCAGCCCCTTGCCTAGCCTAGCCTAGCCCAGCCCTGCCTTGCCTAGCCCTGCCTATCCCTGTCTTTAACCAGGCTGGCCTCGAACTCAGAAACTGACTGCCTCTGCCTCCAGAGTGCTCTCATTAAGAGCTCGAGCCACCACTGACTGTTGGGTTTTCTAAGTCTTACATAGGTATGGTCTGTTTCTCAGCTGTGAAACCCTAATTAACACATGTAGTCTGTCCTAGGTCAGCCATAGCTACAGACTGAGGCCTTTTCTAAAACAAAACAAAAGAAAACAAAAAATAGAAATAATAAAATAAATAAATTAAGCAACCACATGATATCTTTTCTTTCTTTCAATGATACTCAGAGCTTGAAGCAGTTCACCCATGAAACCTCAGCTCCGGACATTGAGGCTCTTTCCCTAACAAGTATTATGGCTGAACCTGAGGGGTTCTACTGCTGATTTGTGTCCCCCACTTTAAAAAATAGTTGTTTTCAAAGGCTGCAGGTTCTTAGCCCTGTTCCTTGTTACAGTTGAGTCACAGCCCTGAAAGTTCAGTGGTAGTTAAAGGCACTGAGAAGGGCTTCCTATAGACATCAAAGACCAAGTCTTTTTTTTTAAAAGATAATCTGGATTCCCCCACCCCCTGGCATCCTTAGAATTCCTAGAAAGGAAGGCAGGGACCTGGGCAGAAGGGTGCAAGGCTACTGGTGTTTGTAAGTGGTAACAGAAAGCTTTCTCTTTTTGGTACCCTACCCCAAGTTACACTGTCACTTCTTTTTCCTAGTTGTTGTTTTGTCGGTTTGTATTCTCAACATAGACCCTTTTCCTTCCTAACCTTGGCTGTCCTGAACCTTACTGTCCTTGAACTCAGTGATTTGCCTGTCTTGCTGGGATGAAACTGTGAGCTACCATCCAGAAGGAAGCACCCTGCTGAGGTTAGATTGTGGTCTCTCCCATTTTCCTCTATGAACATGCATATGGCAGGCCTGTTCTTTCTTTTTTACTTTTCCTTTTCTTTTTAAAGATTTATTTATTTATTATATTTAAGTATGCTGTAGCTATCTTCAGACAGTCCAGAAGAGGGTGTCAGATTCTGAAGAATCTAAATCATTCTTATTGTCTGTATATGATGTATATAAACACAGCCTCACATATACTCAAAAAAAAAAAAAAAGAAAGAAAAAAGATGTGGCTACAGAGAGGGCTCAACAATTAAGAGCATTGTCTCCTCTTCCAGAGAACCTGGGCTCAATTACCAGTATTATATATGGTGGCCCATCTCCAGTTCCAGGGGATCTAATACTCTGTTCTGGAGTCTGTGGGCACAGCATACACATGCAAAACATTCTTACACAATCATTGAGAGAGGAGAGAGAGGGATTGAGAGAGAGGGGAGGTAATCATACCTCCTGACAAGTTTGAAGACCTGAGCTTCATCACTCACACAAATAAATAAATGCAAAATATTTTTTATAAATAAACTCTGCCATTGCCCTTTAAAAATTCCTAGAAAACAAGTTTTATAAGCAACAGTTATATTTACTATATCTAAAGGACAGTCATGAGCATATTCAATAAATAGAAAAAGGCCTGTTAGTCTTAGAAATGGAAAAGACAAACCAAGGAAAGTTTGCAATTACATAATGAGGCAGCTCAGCCCAGCTGTAAGGTTGGAAATAAGACTCGAGAATAGGATACACCTGAAGACAACCAGCCGTTGTTTTTTGTTTTGGAGGCTGAAAGGATACACCTGAAGACAGCCAATGCTGTGTGATGGTGATCTGGTATTTTTTTTTTTTTAATTTTTAAAAACGTTAACACTTTTTATAAAACTTTTATAAAAACTCTTTCTTTCTCTCTCTTTCTCTCTCTCTCTCTCTCTTTCTCTCTCTCTCTCTTTCTCTCTCTCTTTCTCTCTCTCTCTCTGTCTCTCTCTTTCTCTCTCTCTCTCATTTTCTCTCTCTCTCTCTTTCTCTCTCTCTCTCTTTCTCTCTCTTTCTTTCTCTCTCTTTCTCTTTCTTTCTTTCTTTCCTCACCCTAGCCCCTACCCTAGCCCTGTCTTTCACCAGGGTGGCCTCGAACTCAGAAACTGACTGCCTCTGCCTACAGAGTGCTCTCATTAAGAGCTTGAGCCACCACTGAATGTAGGGTTTTCTAAGCCTTACCTTGCTCTTGGTGTCTGTTCTCAGCTGTGAAACCCTAATTAACACAAGTAGGCAGTCCTGGGTCAGCCAGAGCTACAGACAGAGGACTTCTCTAAAAACAAATAAAACAAAACAAAACAACAAATAGAAATAATAAAATACATAAATTAAGCAACCACAGCATAGCTTTTCTCTATCTAGGTGGTACTCAGAAATTCCAGCAGTTGGCCTGTGACACCTCAGCTCAGTATATGTGAGGCTGTGTTTATGTACATCATATGCAGACCATAAGAGGGATTTACATTCTCCAGAATCTGACACCCTCCTCTGAAGTGTCTAAGGAAAGCTACAGTGTACTTATATCTAAGAAATACATAAATAAATAAATAAATAAATAAATAAATAAATAAATATTTTTTAAAAAGGATAAGAAAGAAAGAAAGACCAGGCAGGCCTGCCATCTTTATCTCTGCCTGTCTGTCTGTCTGTCTGATCCCCTGGAACTGGAGATGGGCCACCTTGTAGGTGCTGGTAGTTGATCCGAGGTTCTCTGGAAGAGGAGACAATGCTGTTAATTGTTGAGCCCTTTCAGTGGCCCCACCCATTTTTAATTTTTAGAAGTATATGTGAGGCTGTGTTTATGTACATCATATTCAGACCATAAGAGGGATTTAGATTCTCCAGAATCTGACACCATCTTCTGGAGTGTCTGAAGACGGCTACAGTGTACTTATATCTAATAAATAAATAAATAAACAAATAAATAAACATTTTTAAAAAAGTATAAGAAATAAAGAAAGACCAGTCAGGCCTGCCATCCTTATCTCTGTCTCTCTGTCTGTCTGTCTGTCTGATCCCTTGGAACTGGAGATGGGCCACCATAAGGTGCTGGTAGTTTATCCCAGGTTCCCAGAAAGAGGAGACAATGCTGTTAATTGTTGAGCCCTCTCAGTGGCCCCACACATCTTTAAATTTTTAGAAGTATATGTGAGGCTGTGTTTATGTACATCATATGCAGTCCATAAGAGGGATTTAGATTCTCCAGAATCTGACACCCTCTTCTGGAGTGTCTGAAGACAGCTACAGTGTACTTATATCTAATAAATACATAAATAAATATATAAATAAACATTTTTTTAAAAAGGATAAGAAAGAAAGAAAGACCAGGCAGGCCTGCCATCCTTATCACTGTCTGTATGTCTGTCTGTCTGATCCCCTGGAACTGGAGATGGGCCACCATATAGTTGCTGGTAGTTGATCCCATGTACTCTGGAAGAGGAGACAATGCTGTTAATTGTTGAGCCCTTTCAATGGCCCCACACTTCTTTAAATATTTAGAAGTATAAGTGAGGCTGTGTTTATGTACATCATATTCAGATTATAAGAGGGTTTAGATTCTCCAGAATCTGACACCCTCTACTGGAGTGACTGAAGACAGCTACAGTGTACTTATATATAATAAATACATAAGTAAATAAATAAATAAATAAACATTTTTTAAAAAGGATAAGATAGAAAGTAAGACCAGGCAGGCCTGCCATTCTTATCTCTGTCTGTCTGTCTGTCTGTCTGTCTGATCCCCTGGAACTGGAGATGGGCTACCATAAAGTTGCTGGTAGTTGATCCCAGGTTCTCTGAAAGAGGAGACAATGCTGTTAATTGTTGAGCCCTATCAGTGGCCCTACCCATCTTTAAATATTTAGAAGTATATGGGAGGCTGTGTTTATGTACATCATATGCAGACCATACGAGGGATTTAGATTCTCCAGAATCTGACACCCTCTTCTGGAGTGTCTGAAGACAGCTACAGTGTACTTATATCTAATAAATACATAAATAAATAAATAAATAAATAAATAAATAAACATTTTTTAAAAAGGATAAGAAAGAAAGTAAGACCAGGCAGGCCTGCCATCCTTATCTCTGTCTGTCTGTCTGTCTGTCTGATCCCCTGGAACTGGAGATGGCCCACCATATAGTTGCTGGTAGTTGATCCCAGGTTCTCTGGAAGAGGAGACAATGCTGTTAATTGTTGAGCCCTTTCAGTGGCCCCACCCATTTTTAATTTTTAGAAGTATATGTGATGCTGTGTTTATGTACATTATATTCAGACCATAAGAGGGATTTAGATACTCTAGAATCTGTCACCCTCTTCTGGAGTGTCTGAAGACGGCTACAGTGTACTTATATCTAATACATACATAAATAAATAAATAAATAAATAAAAATTTTTTAAAAAGTATAAGAAATAAAGAAAGACCAGGCAGGCCTGCCATCCTTATCTCTGTCTCTCTGTCTGTCTGTCTGTCTGATCCACTGGAACTGGAGATGGGCCACCATAAGGTGCTGGTAGTTTATCCCAGGTTCTCTGAAAGAGGAGACAATGCTGTTAATTGTTGAGCCCTCTCAGTGGCCCCACACATCTTTAAATTTTTAGAAGTATATGTGAGGCTGTGTTTATGTACATCATATGCAGACCATAAGAGGGATTTAGATTCTCCAGAATCTGACACCCTCTTCTGGAGTGTCTGAAGACAGCTTCCGTGTACTTATATCTAATAAATACATAAATAAATATATAAATAAACATTTTTTTAAAAGGATAAGAAAGAAAGAAAGACCAGGCAGGCCTGCCATTTTTATCACTGTCTGTATGTCTGTCTGTCTGATCCCCTGGAACTGGAGATGGGCCACCATATAGTTGCTGGTAGTTGATCCCAGGTACTCTGGAAGAGGAGACAATGCTGTTAATTGTTGAGCTTTTAGAGTGGCCACACCCTTCTTTAAATTTTTAGAAGTATATGTGAGGCTGTGTGGGGCCACTGAAAGTCACATAGAGAGACAGAGAGAGACAGAGAGAGACAGAGAGAGACAAAGAAAGACAGAGAGAGACATAGAGAGACAGAGAGATACATTGAGAGAGACAGAGAGACAGAGAGAGACACAGAGAGAGACACAGAGAGACACAGAGAGAGACACACAGAGAGACAGAGACAGACAGAGAGAGACAGAGAGAGACAGAGAGAGACAGAGATAGAGACAGAGAGAGACAAAGAGAGACAGAGAGACAGAGAGAGAGACAGAGAGAGACAGAGAAAGACAGAGTGAGACAGAGAGAGACACAGAGAGAGACAGAGATACACAGAGTGAGAAAGAGAGGGAGACAGAGAGAGACAGAGAGAGAGACAGAGAGAGAGACAGAGAGAGACAGAGAGAGACAGAGTGAGACAGAAAGAGACACAGAGAGAGACAGAGAGAGACAAAGAAAAACACAGAGAGACAGAGAGAGACAGAGAGAGACAGAGAGAGAGACAGAGAGAGACAAAGAAAAACACAGAGAGAGACAGAGAGAGACAGAGAGATACAGAGAGAGTCAGAGAGACAGAGAGAGACAGAGTTAGAGACAGAGAGAGACAGAGAGAGAAACAGAGAGAGACAGAGACACACAGAGAGAGACACAGAGAGAGACAGAGAGAGAGACACAGAGAGACAGAGACAGACAGAGAGAGACAGAGAGAGACAGAGATAGAGACAGAGAGAGACAGAGAGAGATAGAGAGAGACACAAAGAGACAGAGAGAGACAGAGAGAGACAAAGAAAGACACAGAGAGAGACAGAGAGAGACAGAGAGAGACAGAGAGAGAGACAGAGAGATTCAGAAAGATACAGAAGGACAGAGAGAGACAGAGAGAGACAGAGAGACAGAGATAGAGACAGAGAAAGACAGAGAGAGGCACAGAGAGAGACTGAGGGAGACAGAGAGAGAGACAGAGAGAGACATAGAAGAGACAAAGAAAGACACAAGAGAGACAGAGAGAGTCAGACATAGAGACAAAGAAAGACAGAGGGAGACACTGAGAGAGAGAGACAGAGAGAGACAGAGAGATACAGACAGAGAGACAAAGAGAGACAGAGAGAGACAGAGAGAAAGAGAGAGACAGCGAGAGTCAGAGAGAGACAGAGATAGAGACAGAGAGAGACAGAGAGAGGGACAGAGAGAGACAGAGACAGAGTGAGAAATACAGAGAGAGACAGAGTTAGAGAGAGAGACAGAGAGAGACAGAGAGAGAGACAGAGACAGAGACAGAGAGAGAGACAGAGAGAGACAGAGTGAGACACAGAAAGAGAGAGACAGAGAGAGACAAAGAAAGACACAGAGAGAGACATAGAGAGACAGAGAGATACATTGAGAGAGACATAGAGAGACAGAGAGAGACAGAGATAGAGACAGAGAGAGACAGAGAGAGACACAGAGAGAGACAGAGAGACACAGAGAGACACAGAGAGAGACACAGAGAGACACAGAGAGAGACAGAGATAGACATAGACAGACAGAGACAGACAGAGAGAGACAGAGAGAGACAGAGATAGAGACAGAGAGAGACAGAGAGTGAGACAGAGAGAGACAGAGAGAGAGACACCGAAAGACAGAGAGAGACAGAGAGAGACAATGAAAGACACAGAGAGAGACTAAGAGAGACAGAGAGAGACAGAGAGAGACAGAGAGAGACAAAAAAAAGACACAGAGAGAGACAGAGAGCGATATAGATAGAGAAAAAGAAAGACAGAGAGACACAGAGAGAGAGACAGAGAGAGACAGAGAGAGACAGAGAGATACAGAGAGAGAGACAAAGAGAGACAGAGAGAGAGACAGAATGAGACAGAGAGAGAGAGAGAGACTGAGAGAGACAAAGAAAGACACAGAGAGAGACATAGAGAGACAGAGAGAGAGAGAGACAGAGAGAGACACAGAGAGACACAGAGAGAGACACAGAGAGACACAGAGAGACACAGAGAGAGACAGAGAGAGAGACAGAGAGAGACAGAGAGAGACAGAGACAGACAGAGACAGACAGAGAGAGACAGAGATAGAGACAGAGAGAGACAGAGAGAGAGAGAGAGACAGAGAGAGACAGAGAGAGTCAGAGAGAGACAATGAAAGACACAGAGAGAGACAGAGAGAGACAGAGAGATACAGAGAGAGAGAGACAGAGAGAGACATAAAGAGTCAGAAGGACAGAGAGAGACAGAGAGAGACAGAGATAGAGACAGAGAAAGACAGAGAGAGACAGAGAGTGAGACAGAGAGAGACAGAGAGAGACAAAGAAAGACACAGAGAGAGACAGAGCGAGACAGAGATAGAGACAGAGAAAGAAAGAGAGAGACACAGAGAGAGAGACAGAGAGAGACAGAGAGATACAGAGAGAGAGACAGAGAGAGACAGAGAGAAAGAGAGAGACAGAGAGAGTCAGAGAGAGACAGAGAGAGAGACAGAGACAGAGTGAGAAAGACAGAGAGAGACAGAGATAGAGAGAGAGACAGAGAGAGACACAGAGAGAGACAGAGAGAGACAAAGAAAGACAGAGAGAGACATAGAGAGACAGAGAGATACATTGAGAGAGACAGAGAGACACAGAGAGACACACAGAGAGACACACAGAGAGACAAAGACAGACAGAGAGAGACAGAGAGAGACCGAGAGAGACAGAGATAGAGACAGAGAGAGACAGAGAGACAGAGAGAGAGACAGAGAGAGACAGAGAGAGACAGAGTGAGACAGAGAGAGACACAGAGTGAGACAGAGATACACAGAGTGAGAAAGAGAGAGAGACATAGAGAGAGACATAGAGAGAGACAGAGAGAGAGACAGAGAGAGAGACAGAGAGAGACAGAGAGAGACAGAGTGAGACAGAGAGAGAAACAGAGAGAGACAGAGAGAGACAAAGAAAAACACAGAGAGACAGAGAGAGACAGAGAGAGACAGAGAGAGAGACAGAGAGAGACAAAGAAAAACACAGAGAGACAGAGAGAGAGACAGAGAGAGAGACACAGGGAGACAGAGACAGACAGGGAGAGACAGAGAGAGACAGAGAGAGACAGAGATAGAGACAGAGAGAGACAGAGAGAGACAGAGAGAGAGACACAGAGAGACAGAGAGAGACAGAGAGAGACAAACAAAGACACAGAGAGACAGAGAGAGACAGAGAGAAACAGAGAGAGAGACAGAGAAGACAGAAAGATACAGAAGGACAGAGAGAGACAGAGAGAGACAGAGAGACAGAGATAGAGACAGAGAGAGACAGAGAGTGAGACAGAGAGAGACAGAGACAGAGTGAGAAATACAGAGAGAGACAGATTTAGAGAGAGAGACAGAGAGAGACAGAGAGAGAGACAGATACAGAGACAGAGAGAGAGACAGAGAGAGACAGAGTGAGACACAGAGAGAGAGAGAGAGACAGAGAGAGACAAAGAAAGACACTGAGAGAGACATACAGAGACAGAGAGATACATTAAGAGAGACATAGAGAGACAGAGAGACAGAGATAGAGACAGAGAGAGACAGAGAGACAGAGAGATAGACAGAGAGAGACAGAGAGAGACAATGAAAGACATAGAGAGAGACAGAGAGACACAGAGAGACACAGAGAGAGAGACAGAGAGAGACAGAAAGAGTCAGAAGGACAGAGAGAGACAGAGAGAGATAGAGATAGAGACAGAGAAAGACAGAGAGAGACACAGAGACAGAGACAGAGAGAGAGACAGAGAGAGACAGAGTGAGACACAGAAAGAGAGAGACAGAGAGAGACAAAGAAAGACACAGAGAGAGACATAGAGAGACAGAGAGATACATTGAGAGAGACATAGAGAGACAGAGAGAGACAGAGATAGAGACAGAGAGAGACAGAGAGAGACACAGAGAGACACAGAGAGAGACAGAGATAGACATAGACAGACAGAGACAGACAGAGAGAGACAGAGAGAGACAGAGATAGAGACATAGAGAGACAGAGAGTGAGACAGAGAGAGACAGAGAGAGAGACACCGAAAGACAGAGAGAGACAGAGAGAGACAATGAAAGACACAGAGAGAGACTAAGAGAGACAGAGAGAGACAGAGAGAGACAGAGAGAGACAGAGAGAGACAGAGAGATACATTGAGAGAGACATAGAGAGTCAGAGAGAGACAGAGATAGAGACAGAGAGAGACACAGAGAGACACAGAGAGACACAGAGAGAGACAGAGAGAGACATAGACAGACAGAGACAGACAGAGAGAGACAGAGAGAGACAGAGAGAGAGACAGAGAGAGACAGAGATTGAGACAGAGAGAGACAGAGAGAGAGACACCGAAAGACAGACAGAGACAGAGAGAGACAATGAAAGACACAGAGAGAGACTAAGAGAGACAGAGAGAGACAGAGAGAGACAGAGAGAGACAAAAAAAGACACAGAGAGAGACAGAGAGAGACAGAGAGAAAGAGAGAGACAGAGAGAGTCAGAGAGAGACAGAGATAGAGACAGAGAGAGACAGAGAGAGGGACAGAGAGAGACTGAGACAGTGTGAGAAATACAGAGAGAGACAGAGTTAGAGAGAGAGACAGAGAGAGAGACAGAGACAGAGACAGAGAGAGAGACAGAGAGAGACAGAGTGAGACACAGAAAGAGAGAGACAGAGAGAGACAAAGAAAGACACAGAGAGAGACATAGAGAGACAGAGAGATACATTGAGAGAGACATAGAGAGACAGAGAGAGACAGAGATAGAGACAGAGAGACACAGAGAGAGACAGAGATAGACATAGACAGACAGAGACAGACAGAGAGAGACAGAGAGAGACAGAGATAGAGACAGAGAGAGACAGAGAGTGAGACAGAGAGAGACAGAGAGAGAGACACCGAAAGACAGAGAGAGACAGAGAGAGACAATGAAAGACACAGAGAGAGACTAAGAGAGACAGAGAGAGACAGAGAGAGACAGAGAGAGACAAAAAAAGACACAGAGAGAGACAGAGAGCGATATAGATAGAGAAAAAGAAAGACAGAGAGAGACACAGAGAGAGAGACAGAGAGAGACAGAGAGAGACAGAGAGAGACAGAGAGAGAGACAAAGAGAGACAGAGAGAGAGACAGAGTGATACAGAGAGAGAGAGAAAGAGACAAAGAAAGACACAGAGAGAGACATAGAGAGACAGAGAGATACATTGAGAGAGACAGAGAGAGACAGAGATAGACAGAGAGAGACAGAGAGAGACACAGAGAGAGACAGAGAGACACAGAGAGACACAGAGAGAGACAGAGAGAGACACAGAGAGACACAGAGAGAGACACAGAGAGACACAGAGAGATACAGAGAGAGAGACAAAGAGAGACAGAGAGAGACAGAGAGAAAGAGAGAGACAGAGAGAGTCAGAGAGAGACAGAGATAGAGACAGAGAGAGACAGAGAGAGGGACAGAGAGAGACAGAGACAGAGTGAGAAATACAGAGAGAGACAGATTTAGAGAGAGAGACAGAGAGAGAGACAGAGACAGAGACAGAGAGTGAGACAGAGAGAGACAGAGTGAGACACAGAGAGAGAGAGAGACAGAGATAGACAAAGAAAGACACAGAGAGAGACATAGAGAGACAGAGAGATACATTAAGAGAGACATAGAGAGACAGAGAGAGACAGAGAGAGACAGAGATAGAGACAGAGAGAGACAGAGAGACACAGAGAGACACAGAGAGAGAGACAGAGAGAGACAGAAAGAGTCAGAAGGACAGAGAGAGACAGAGAGAGATAGAGATAGAGACAGAGAAAGACAGAGAGAGACACAGAGAGAGACAGAGAAAGACAGAGAGTGAGACAGAGACAGACAGAGAGAGACAAAGGAAGACCCAGAGAAAGACAGAGAGAGACAGAGATAGAGACAGAGAAAGACAGAGAGAGACACAGAGAGAGAGAGACAGAGAGAAACAGAGAGAGACAGAGAGATAAAGAGAGAGAGACAGAGAGAAAGAGAGAGACAGAGAGAGTCAGAGAGAGACAGAGATAGAGACAGAGAGAGACAGAGAGAGGGACAGAGAGAGACAGAGACAGAGTGAGAAAGACAGAGAGAGACAGAGATAGAGAGAGAGAGACAGAGAGAGACACAGAGAGAGACAGAAAGAGACAGAGAGAGACAAAGAAAGACACAGAGAGAGACATAGTGAGACAGAGAGATACATTGAGAGAGACAGAGAGAGACAGAGACACAGAGAGAGACAGAGAGACAGAGAGAGAGACAGAGAGATACAGAGATAGAGACAGAAGGGACAGAGAGAGACAGAGAGAGACCGACAGAGTGACAGATGGAGACAGAGAGAGACAGAGACAGATAGAGTTAGACAGAGAGAGACAGAGAGAGAGAGATAGAGAGAGAGACAGAGAGAGACAGAGAGGGACAGAGTGACAGAGAGAGACAGAGAGAGACAGAGATAGAGACAGAGAGATACAGAGTGAGGGACAGAGAGAGACAGAGAGAGACAGATAGAGACAGAGAGACAGATAGAGACAGAGAGAAACAGAGAGAGACAGAGTGACAGAGAGAGACAGAGAGAGACAGAGACAGAGAAAGAGAGAGAGACAGAGAGAGACAGAGAGAGTCAGATAGACAGAGAGAGACAGAGAGAGACAGTGAGAGACAGAGAGAGACAGAGTGACAGAGAGAGACAGAGAGAGACAGAGATAGAGACAGAGAGAGACAGAGAGAGGGAAAGAGAGAGACAGAGAGAGACAGAGAGAGACAGAGAGAGACAGAGAGAGAGACAGATAGAGACAGAGAGAAACAGAGAGAGACAGAGATAGAGAAAGAGAGAGACAAAGAGAGACATAGAGAGAGAGACAGAGAGAGACAGAGAGAGACAGAGTTACAGAGAGAGACAGAGAGAGACAGAGAGAGACAGAGAGAGACAGAGAGAGAGACAGATAGAGACAGAGAGAAACAGAGAGAGACAGAGATAGAGAAAGAGAGAGTCAAAGAGAGACATAGAGAGAGAGACAGAGAGAGACAGAGAGAGACAGAGCGAGACAAAGAAAGACACAGAGAAAGACAGAGACAGAGAGATACAGAGATAGAGACAGAGAGTGACAGATAGACAGAGAGAGACAGAGAGAGACAGAGAGAGACAGAGTTACAGAGAGAGACAGAGAGAGACAGATAGAGACAGAGAGACAGATAGAGACAGAGAGAAACAGAGAGAGACAGAGTGACAGAGAGAGACAGAGACAGAGAAAGAGAGAGTGACAGAGAGAGACAGAGAGAGACAGAGATAGAGACAGAGAGAGACAGAGAGAGGGAAAGAGAGAGACAGAGAGAGACAGAGAGAGACAGAGAGAGACAGAGAGAGAGACAGATAGAGACAGAGAGAAACAGAGAGAGACAGAGATAGAGAAAGAGAGAGACAAAGAGAGACATAGAGAGAGAGACAGAGAGAGACAGAGCGAGACAAAGAAAGACACAGAGAAAGACAGAGACAGAGAGATACAGAGATAGAGACAGAGAGTGACAGATAGACAGAGAGAGACAGAGAGAGACAGAGAAAGACAGAGTTACAGAGAGAGACAGAGAGAGACAGAGAGAGAGACAGAGAGAGACAGAAAGAGTCAGAAGGACAGAGAGAGACAGAGATAGAGACAGAGAGAGACAGAGAGAAAGAGAGAGACAGAGAGAGTCAGAGAGAGACAGAGACAGAGTGAGAAAGACAGAGAGAGACAGAGATAGAGAGAGAGACAGAGAGAGACACACAGAGAGACAGAGAGATACAGAGAGAGACAAAGAAAGACACAGAGAGAGACATAGAGAGAGAGATACATTGAGAGAGACAGAGAGAGACAGAGAGAGACAGAGAGAGAGATAGAGAGAGACACAGAGAGAGACAGAGAGAGACAGAGAGACAGAGAGAGACAAAGAAAGACACAGAGAGAGACAGAGAGAGACAGAGAGACAGAGAGAGACAGAGAGAGACAGATAGACAGAGAGAGACAGAGAGAGACAGAGTGACAGAGAGAGACATAGAGAGAAAGAGATAGAGACAGAGAGAAGGAAAGAAAGAGACACACAGAGAGATAGAGACAGAGAGAAACAGAGAGAGACAGAGATAGAGAAAGAGAGAGACAGAGAGAGACATAGAGAGAGTTACAGAGAGAGACAAAGAGAGACAGAGAGAGACAAAGAAAGACACAGAGAGAGACAAAGAGAGACAGAGAGATACAGAGAGAGAGAAAGAGAGAGACAGAGAGAGACATAAAGAGAGAGACAGAGAGAGACAGGGAGAGACAGAGAGAGACAAAGAAAGACACAGAGAGAGACAGAGAGGGACAGAGAGAGACAGAGAGAGGCAGAGTGACAGAGAGAGACAGAGAGAGACAGAGATAGAGACAGAGAGAGACAGAGAGAGGGAAAGAGAGAGACAGAGAGAGAGAGAGAGACAGAGAGAGACAGAGAGAGAGAGACAGAGAGAGACTTTCCACTTTTTCAGGTTTTCTTGCCATATTCCGGTTCCTTCAGTGTGAGTTTTTAATTTTCTAATTCTTTCAGGGTTTTTTGCCATATTCTGGGTCCTACAGCGTGTATTTTTAATTTTCCAAGTTTTTCAGGGTTACTCAGCATATTTTGGGTCCTACAGTGTGATTTTTTTCATTTTCAACCTTTTTCAGGTTTTCTTGCCAATTTCGGGGTACTTCAGTGTGAGTTTTTAATATTCCACTTTTTACAGGGTTATTCGCCATATTCTGCGTCCTACAGTGTGATTTTTAAATTTTCCACGATTCTCAGTGTTTCTCGCCATATTCAGGTCCTACAGTTTGATTTTTTAATTTTAAACGTTTTTAAGTTTTTTTCGTCATGTTCTGGGTCCTACAGTTTGATATTCTCATTATCCAACTTTTTCAGATTTTCTCAGCATATTCTGGGTCCTACATTGTGAATTTTTAATTTTCCACGTTTTTCAAGGTTTCTTGCCATATTCTGGTCCTATAGTGTGATTTTCTCATTTTCCACCTTTTTCAGTGTTTCTCGCCATATTCTGGGTCCTACAGTGTGAATATTTAATTTTCCATGTTTTTCATGTTTTCTCGCCATATTCTGGGTCCTTCAGTTTGTGTTTTTAATTTTCCTCGTTTTTCAGGTTTTCTCACCATATTCCCGGACCTTCAGTGTGAATTTTTAATTTTCCATGTTTTTCAGGTTTTTTCGTCATATTCTGGGTCCTAGAGTGTGATTTTCTCATTTCCACGTTTTTTAGGATTTCTCCCCATATTCGGGGTCCTTCAGTGTGAGTTTTTGATTTCCTACTTTTTCAGGGTTTCTCAATATATTCTGGTTCCTACAGCGTGTATTTTATTTTTCCAAGTTTTCAAGGGTTTCTAGGCATATTCTGGGTCCTACAGTGTGAACATTTAATTTTCCATGATTATCAGGGTTTCTCAGCATATTCTGGGTCCTGCAGTGTGATTTTCTCATTTTTCACCTTTTTCAAGTTTTTTCGCTATTCTGGGTTCTACATGTGATTTTCTCATTTTCCACCTTTTTCAGGTTTTCTCGCTATATTCCGGGTCCTTCAGTGTGAATTTTTAATTTTCCACGTTTTTCAGGGTTTCTCGGCATATTCTGTTTCCTGCAGTGTGATTTTCTCATTTTCCAAGTTTTTCAGGTTTTTTCGTAATTCTGGGTCTTACAGTGTGATTTTCTCATTTTTCACCTTTTGCAGGGTTTCTTGCCATATTCTGGGTCCAACAGAGTGTATTTTTAATTTTCCACGTTTTTCCGGTTTCTCACCATATTCTGGGTCCAACAGCGCGTATTTTTAATTTTCCACGTTTTTCAGGGTTTCTCGGCATATTCTGGGTCCTAAAGTGTGATTTTCTCATTTTCGAAGTTTTTCAAGTTTTTTCGCAATTCTGGGTCCTACAGTCATTTATTCTCATTTTCCACCTTTTTCAGGTTTTCTCGCCATATTCGGGGTCTTTCAGTGTGAGTTTTTAATTTTACACGTTTTTCAGGTTTTTTCATCATATTCTGGGTACTACAGTGTGATTTTTCTCATTTTCTCGTTTTTCAGGTTTTCTTGCCATATTCCAGGTCCTTCAGGGTGAATTTTTAATTTTCCATGTTTTTCAGTATTTCTCGCCATATTCTGGGTAATACAGTGTGAATTTTTAATTTTCCACTTTTTTCATGGTTTCTCGCCATATTCTGTGTCCGACAGTGTGAATTTTTAATTTTCATGTTTTTCAGGGTTACTCAGCATATTCTAGGTCCTGCAGTATGATTTTCTCATTTTCCACGTTTTATAAATTTTTTCGTAATTCTGGGTCCTACAGTGTGATTTTCTCATTTTCTACGTTTTTCATGTTTTTTCGCAATTCTGTGTCCTACAGTGTGATTATTCTCTATTTCCACCTTTTTCAGGTATTCTTGCCATATTCAGGGTCCTTCCGTGTAAGTTTTTAATTTTCTACTTTTTTAAGGGTTTCCTGTCATAATCTGGCTCCTTCAAAGCATATTTTTATTTTTCCTCGTTTTTCTGGGTTTCTCAGCATATTCTGGGTCCTACAGTGTATTTTTCTCATTTTTAAACATTTTCAGATTTTCTCACCATATTCGGGGTCCTACAGTGTGAATTTTTAATTTTAATCGTTTTTAAGTTTTTTTCATCATATTCTGGGTCCTACAGTTGATTTTGTCATTAACCACCTTTTTCATGTTTTCTCACCATATTCGTGGTCCTTCAGTGTGAGTTTTTAGTTTTTTAGTTTTTTCATGGTTTGTTGCCATATTCAGGGTCCTACAGCGTGTATGTTTAATTTTGCACATTTTTCAGGGTTTCTCGGCATATTCTGGGTCCTACAGTGTGATTTTCTCATTTTCGACGTTTTTCAATTTTTTTTCGCAATTCTGGGTCCTATAGTGTGATTTTCTCATTTTCCACCTTTTTCAGGTTTTCTCGACATATTCAGGGTCCTTCAGTGTGAGATTTAAATTTTTTACTTTTTTCAGTGTTTCTCGCCATATTCTGCATCCTACAGTGTGAATTTTAAATTTTTCACGTTTTTCAGGTTTTCTTGCCATGTTCTGTGTCCTACAGTATGAATTTTTAATTTTAAACCTTTTTAAGTTTTTTTCGTCATATTCTGGGTCCTTCAGTGTGATTTTCTCATTTTCCAACTTTTTCAGGTCTTCTCGGCATATTCTGAGTCCTACAGTGTGAATTTTCGATTTTCCACGTTTTTCAAGTTTTCTTGCCATATTCTGTTCCTAGAGTGTGAATTTTTAATTTTCCACTTTTTTCAGTGTTTCTCTCCCTATCCTGGGTTCTACTTTGTGAATATTTAATTTTCCATGTTTTTCAGGTTTTCTCGCCATATTCTGGGTCCTTCAGTGTGAGTTTTTAATTTTCCTCGTTTTTCAGGTTTTCTCGCCATATTCAAGGTCATACAGTGTGATTTTCTCATTTCCACGTTTTTCTTATTTTCTTGCCATATTCCAGGTTCTTCAGTGTGAATTTTTAATTTTCCACGTTTTTCAAGGTTTCTTGCCATATTCTGGTCCTTTAGAGTGAATTTTTAATTTTCAAGATTTTACAGTTTCTCAAAATATTCTGTGTCCTCCAGTGTGAATATTTAATTTTCTAGGTTTTACAGGTTTTCTTGCCATATTCTGGGTCCTTCAGTGTGAGATTTTAATTTTCCTCATTTTTCAGTTTTGCTCGCTATATCCGGGTCCTTGAGTGTGAATTTTTATTTTTCCACATTTTTCAGGTTTCTTCGTCATAATCTGGTTCTACAGTGTGATTTTTTCATTTCCATGTTTTTCAGGTTTTCTCGCCATATTTGGGGTCCTTCAGTGTGAGTTTTTTAATTTCTAGTTTTTAAGGTTTTCTTGCCATATTCTGGGTACTACAGTGTGAATTTTAAATTTTCCACGTTTTTTAAGTTATTTCGTCATATTCTGATTATTACAGTGTGATTTTCTCGTTTTTTTCCTTTTTCAGTGTTTCTCGCCATATTCAGGGTCCTATAGTGTGAATATTTAATTTTCAATGTTTTTCAGGTTTTCTCAGCATATTCTGGCTCCTGCAGTGTTATTTTCTCGTTTTCAACCTTTTTCAGGTTTTCTCACAATTCTGGGTCCTACATGTGATTTTCTCATTTTCCACCTTTTTCAGGTTATCTCGCCATAATCTAGGTCCTACAGTGTGAGTTTTTAATTTTCCTCGTTTTTTCAGGTTTTCTCGCCATATTCTGATTCCTTCAGTGTGAATTTTTAATTTTCCACGTTTTCCAGGTTTTTTCATCATATTCTGGGTCCTACAGTGTGATATTCTCGTTTCCAAGTTTTTCAGGATTTCTTGCCATATTCCAGGTCCTGCAGTGTGAATTTTTAATTTTCCACGTTTTTCAGTATTTCTCCCCATATTTTGGGTAATACAGTGTGAATTTTTAATTTTCCTCGTTTTTCAGGTTTTCTCGCCAAATTCCGGGTCCTTCAGTGTGAATTTTTAATTTTCCACGATTTTCAGGGATTCTCAGCATATTCTGGGTCCTGCAGTGTGATTTTCTCATTTTCCACCTTTTTCATGTTTTCTAGCCATATCCTCGTCCATCAGTGTGAGTTTATAGTTATCTACTTTTTTCAGGGTTGCTGGCCGTATTCTGGGTAATACAGTGTGAATTTTTATTGTCCAATTTTTTTCAAGGTTTCTCGCCATAATGTGGGTCTGACAGTGTGAATTTTTAATTTTCACGTTTTTCACGGTTTCTTGGCATATTTTGGGTCCTGAAGAGTGATTTTCTCATTTTCCACGTTTTTAAAGTTTTTTCGTAATTCTGGGTCCTACAGTGTGATTTTCTCATTTTCCACCTTTTTTAGGTTTTCTCGCCATATTCCGGGTCCTTCAGTGTGAGTTTTTAATTTTCTAATTCTTTCAGGGTTTCTTGCCATATTCTGGGTCCTACAGCGTGTATTTTTAATTTTCCACGTTTTTCAGGGTTACTCGGCCTATTCTGGGTCCTACAGTGTGATTTTCTCATTTTTGACATTTTTCAAGTTTTTTGTTTTGCAATTCTGGTCCTACAGTGTGATTTTCTCATTTTCCACCTTTTTCAGGTTTTCTCGCCATATTCCGGGTCCATCAGTGTGAGTTTATAGTTATCTACTTTTTTCAGGGTTGATTGCCATATTCTGGGTAATACAGTGAGAATTTTCATTGTCCAATTTTTTCATGGTTTCTCGCCATAATCTGGTTCCCCCAGCGTATATTTTTAATTTTCCACGTTTTCAGGGTTTCTCGGCATATTCTGGGTCCTACAGTGTGATTTTCTCATTTTTGATATTTTTCAAGTTTTTTGTTTTGCAATTCTGGTCCTACAGTGTGATTTTCTCATTTTCCACCTTTTTCAGGTTTTCTCGCCATATTCCGGGTCCTTCAGTGTGAGTTTTTAATTTTCTAATTCTTTCAGGGTTTCTTGCCATATTCTGGGTCCTACAGCGAGTATTTTTAATTTTCCACGTTTTTCAGGGTTACTCGGCCTATTCTGGGTCCTACAGTGTGATTTTCTCATTTTTGACATTTTTCAAGTTTTTTGTTTCGCAATTCTGGATCCTACAGTGTGATTTTCTCATTTTCCACCTTTTTCAGGTTTTCTTGCCATTTTCGGGGTACTTCAGTGTGAGTTTTTAATATTCTACTTTTTACAGGGTTAATCGCCATATTCTGTGTCCTACAGTGTGATTTTTAAATTTTCCACGTTTCTCTGGGTTTCTCGCCATATTCTGGTCCTACAGTGTGAATTTTTAATTTTAAACGTTTTTAAGTTTTTTTTCGTCATGTTCTGTGTCCTACACTGTGAAATGCTCATTATCCAACTTTTTCAGGTTTTCTCAGCATATTCTGGGTCCTTCAGTGTGAATATTTAATTTTCCATGTTTTTCATGTTTTCTCGCCATATTCCGGGTCCTTCAGTTTGTGTTTTTAATTTTCCTCGTTTTTCAGGTTTTCTTGCCATATTCCCGGTCCTTCAGTGTGAATTTTTAATTTTCCTGGTTTTTCAGATTTTTTCGTCATATTCTTGGTCCTAGAGTGTGATTTTCTCATTTCCACGTTTTTCAGGATTTCTCCCCGTATTTGGGGTCCTTCAGTGTGAGTTTTTGATTTTCTACTTTTTCAGGGTTTCTCAATATATTCTGGTTCCTACAGCGTGTATTTTATTTTTCCACGTTTTTCAAGGGTTTCTCCGCATATTCTGGGTCCTACAGTGTGATTTTTTTTTTATTTTCGACGGTTTTCAAGTTTTTTCGCAATTCTGGGTCCTACAGTGTGATTTTCTCATTTTCCACCTTTTTTCAGGTTTTCTCGCCATATTCGGGGTCCTTCAGTGTGAGTTTCTAATTTCCTAGTTTTTCAAGTTTTTTCGTAATTCTAGGACCTACAGTGTGGTTTTCTCATTTTCCACCTTTTTCAGGTTTTTTTCGCCATATTTGGGGTCCTTCAGTGTGAGCTTTTAATTTTCTACATTTTTCAGGGTTTTTCGCCATATTCTGGGTCCTTCAGTGTGAATTTTTAATGTTCCTTGTTTTTCTGGTTTTCTTGCCATATTCCAGGTCCTTCAGTGTGAATTTTTACTTTTCCACGTTTTTTAGTATTTCTTGCCATATTCTGGGAAATACAGTGTGAATTTTTAATTTTCATGTATTCAGTGTTTCTAGGCATATTCTGGGTCCTCCACTGTGATTTTCTCATTTTCGACGTTTTTCAAGTTTTTCGTTAATCACTGTGATTTCTCATTTTCCACCTTTCAGGGTTCCTCGCCATATTTTGGGTCCTTCAGTGTGAGTTTTTAATTTTCTAATTTTTTCAGGTTTTCTTGCCATATTCTGGGTCCTATTGTGTATATTTTTAATTTTCCACGTTTTTCAGGGTTTCGTGGCATATTCTTGGTTCTACACTGTGATTATCTCATTTTCCACCTTTTTCAGGTTTTCTCTCCATATTCGGCGTCCTTCAGTGGGAGTTTTTAATTTTCTACTTTTTTCAGGGTTTCTCGCCATATTCTGGGTCCTACAGTGTGATTTTCTCATTTAGGACTTTTTACAAATTTTTTCGCAATTCTGGGTCCTACAGTGTGATTATTATCATTTTTAAACTTTTTCAGGTTTTCTCGCCATATTCGGGATCCTTCAGTGTGAGGTTTTAATTTTCCTCGTTTTTCAGGTTTTCTCGACATATTCTGGGTCCTTCAGTGTGAATTTTTAATTTTCACGTTTTTCAGGGTTTCTCGACATATTCCGGGTCCTTCAGTGTGAATTTTTTATTTTCCACGTTTTTCAGGTTTTTTCGTTATATTCTGGGTCTTACAGTGTGATTTTCTCATTTCCATGTTTTTCAGGTTTTCTAGCCATATTCCACGTCCTTCAGTGTGAATTTTTAATTTTCCAGGTTTTTCAGTATTTCTTGCCATATTCTGGGTAATACAGTGTGATTTTCTCATTTTCCACTTTTTTCAGGTTTAATCGCAATATTTGGGGTCCTTCAGTGTGAGTTTTTAATTTTGTACTTTTTCAGGGTTTCTGGCCATATTCTGGGTCCTATAGTGTGTGTTTTTAATTTTCCACGTTTTTCATGGTTTCTCGGCATATTCTGGGTCCTACAGTGTGATTTTCTCATTTTCGATATTTTTCATGTTTTTTCCCAATTCTGGGTCCTACAGTGTGATTATTCTCATTTTCCACCTTTCAGGTTTTCTCGCCATATTCGGGGTCTTTCAGTGTGAATTTTTAATTTTCTACTTTTTTCAGGTTATCTCGCCATATTCTGGGTCCTTCAGTGTGAGTTTTTATTTTTTCTGGTTTTGTAGCCATATTCCGGGTCCTTCAGTGTGAATTTTTAATTTTCCATGTTTTTCAGGTGTTTTCATCATATTCTGGGTCCTACAGTGTGATTTTCTCATTTCCAAGTTTTTCAGGTTTTTGTGCCATATTCCAGGTCCTTAAGTGTAAATTTTTAATTTTCCACATTTTTCAGTGTTTCTCCCCATATTCTGGGTAACACAGTGTGAATTTTTAATTTTCCACTTTTTTCATGGTTTCTCTTCATGTTCTAGGTCTGACCTTGTGAATTTTTACTTTTCACGTTTTTCAGGGTTTTCTCGCATATTCTGGGTCTTACAGTATGTTTTTCTCATTTTCCCCCCTTTTCAAGTTATTTTCGCAATTTTGGGTCCTACAGTGGGAATTTCTGTTTTTCCACTTTTTCAGGGTTTCTTGCCATATTCTATGTCCTTAAGTGGAATTTTTAATTTTCCACTTTTTTCAGGGTTTTTCATCATATTCCAAGTCCTTCAGTGTGAGTTTTTAATTTTCCACGTTTTTCAGGGTTTCTCAACATATTTTGGGTCCTACAGTGTGAATTTTTAATTTTCTACCTTTTTCAAGATTTCTCGCCATATTCTATGTCCTTCCACGTTTTTCAGGTTTTCTGGCCATATTCCAGGTCTTTCTGAGTGAGTTGATAATTTTCCACATTTTTAAGGTTTTCTCCCTATATTCCAAATCCTTGAGTGTGAGTTATTAATTTTCCATGTTTTTCTGGTTTTGTCGCCATATTCCAGGTCTTTCAGTGTGAGTTTTTAATTATCTACTTTTTACAGGGTTTCTTGCCTTATTCTGGGTCCTACAGCGTTTATATTTAATTTTGCATGTTTTTCGGGGTTTCTCGCCATATTCTGGGACCTACAGTGTGATTTTCTCATTTTACAAGTTTTTCAAGTTTTTTTCCAATTCTGGGTCCTACAGTGTGATTATTCTCATTTTCCACCTTTCAGTTTTCTCGCCATATTCGGGGTCCTTCAGTGTGAATTTTTAATTTTCCATGTTTTTCAGGTGTTTTCATCATATTCTGGGTCCTACAGTGTGATTTTCTCATTTCCAAGTTTTTCAGGTTTTTGTGCCATATTCCAGGTCCTTAAGTGTAAATTTTAATTTTCCACATTTTTCAGTGTTTCTCCCCATATTCTGGGTAACACAGTGTGAATTTTTAATTTTCCACTTTTTTCATGGTTTCTCTTCATGTTCTAGGTCTGACCTTGTGAATTTTTACTTTTCACGTTTTTCAGGGTTTTCTCGCATATTCTGGGTCTTACAGTATGTTTTTCTCATTTTCCCCCCTTTTCAAGTTATTTTCGCAATTTTGGGTCCTACAGTGGGAATTTCTGTTTTTCCACTTTTTCAGGGTTTCTTGCCATATTCTATGTCCTTAAGTGGGAATTTTTAATTTTCCACTTTTTTCAGGGTTTTTCATCATATTCCAAGTCCTTCAGTGTGAGTTTTTAATTTTCCACGTTTTTCAGGGTTTCTCAACATATTTTGGGTCCTACAGTGTGAATTTTTAATTTTCTACCTTTTTCAAGATTTCTCGCCATATTCTATGTCCTTCCACGTTTTTCAGGTTTTCTGGCCATATTCCAGGTCTTTCTGAGTGAGTTGATAATTTTCCACATTTTTAAGGTTTTCTCCCTATATTCCAAATCCTTGAGTGTGAGTTATTAATTTTCCATGTTTTTCTGGTTTTGTCGCCATATTCCAGGTCTTTCAGTGTGAGTTTTTAATTATCTACTTTTTACAGGGTTTCTTGCCTTATTCTGGGTCCTACAGCGTTTATATTTAATTTTGCATGTTTTTCGGGGTTTCTCGCCATATTCTGGGACCTACAGTGTGATTTTCTCATTTTACAAGTTTTTCAAGTTTTTTTCCAATTCTGGGTCCTACAGTGTGATTTTCTCATTTCCACGTTTTTCAGGGTTTCTCAGCATTATCTGTGTTCTGCAGTGTGATTTTCTCATTTTCCACGTTTTTCACGTTTTTTTTTTTTTTAATTCTGGGTGCTACAGTGTGATTTTCTCATTTTCCACCTTTATCAGGTTTTCTACCAAATTTGGAGTCCTTCAGTGTGAGTATGTAATTTTCTACTTTTCTCAGGTTTTCTCGCCATATTCTGGGTTCTACAGCGTGTATTTTTAATTTTCCACGTTTTCAGGGTTTCTCCGCATATTCTCTGTCCTACAGTGTGATTTTCACATTTTCCACGTTTTTCAAGTTTTTTCATAATTCTGGGTCCTACAGTGTGATTTTCTCATTTTCCACCTTTTTCAGGTTTAATCGCCATATTTGGGGTCCTTCAGTGTGAGGTTTTAATTTTCTTCTTTTTTCAGGGTTTCTCACCATATTCTGTGTCCTACAGCGTGTATTTTTAATTTTCCACGTTTTCAGGGTTTCTCGACATATTCTGGGTCCTAGAGTGTGATTTTCTCATTTCCACGTTTTCAGGTTTTGTTGACATATTCCAGGTCCTTCGGTGTGAATTTTTAATTTTCCATGTTTTTCAGTATTTCTCGCCATATTCTGTGCCCGAGAGTGTGAATTTTTAATTTTCACGTTTTTCAGGGTTTCTCGACATATTCTGGGTCCTACAGCGTGTATTTTTAATTTTCCACGTTTTCAGGGTTTCTCGGCATATTCTTGGTCCTACAGTGTGATTTTCTCATTTTCCACGTTTTTCAAGTTTTTTCGCAATTCTGGGTCCTTCAGTGTGAATTTTTAATTTTCTACTTTTTTCAGGTTCTCTCGCCATATTTGGGGTCCCTAAGTGTGAGGATT